>NW_004955444.1:17780611-17788830 GCF_000276665.1 Chinchilla lanigera
TGAGCATTCTCAGAGAAATGAGGTTTTGAAGTCTGCACAGAGTAGGAATGACCCTTTGACTTACATAAAGTTTAAACCTTCAGAGAGGTCCATTCTCCAGGGAAAGGGTGAACTTAGAAAAAAATACCTGCTAGCAAAATTAGCCAAAGACAAATCTGTCTCCACCACAGTCCCGTGTGGAAAATATTATTCCTAATAGTAACAATAATAAAAGCAATAATGATGGTCTCCCCTAAAGTACTGTAATTATGGGCCTGCTTTGACATGGATCTCAGGTTCAGTGTTTCACTGCCCAAATAATCTTAAATACCCCAACAGAGAAAATAAGTGTCTGGCAGCAAGACATGTAAGTTCTCTCCAGAATAAAGGGTTCATGATTACACAGTCAGAGCTTTGAGGTCCACCTGGGGGTTGTGGGCACACACTTCTGGGTGTGTCGGGTGGGCCACGGAGGAATGACCTCGGCCTCTAGATCTTGTCCCTCATGCCTTCCTCTCTGGCACTGAATCTCCTTAAAATGGGAGCCCAGTTAGAACTCTCTTTTAAATTGAAGGCGTCAAGTACTTTTTCCCAGCAATGGAAACTGTCTGATACATCCAGTCACACACATTAAAGTTAATTAAGTATAAATTGAAAACGAAAAATATACCTGACCTCCAACAACCAACAGTGAAAGTCAGCAGAAACAACAAGCATGATTTAAACCCCCCAAATATTAGAATTAGCAGACAAATAGACTATAAAATAATTATGTACCCTGTGAATGTACTTAATGTCACTGAATTGTATTTAAAATTAATTAAACACGCTATATATATTTTACCACAGAAACAATAGAATAAAAATAAAGAAATCAAAATATGTATGAGATATTGAAAGATGAAAAATGCACAAGGAAAGGAGGACTATCAAAAATGACAAAATAGATTTCATTAAACTCCAAGTGGAATTTATGAAAATAAAACTATATCTAATTAAAGCATATATACATATTAAACTATACATACACATATGTGTGTAGATAGATGAAACAGCAAAATAAACCTAAGTGAAGAAAGAATTAGTGAATAGGGTAGATTTAAAGAAAACAATAAACTTGGGAGACTGAAACAGAAGGATCACTGTGAGTTGGGGGCCAGCCTGGGCTACATAGTAAGTTCAAGACCATCACAAAATACATAGTGAGGTCCTTTCTCAAGAAGCCAAAATATAAATATAAATATAAAAACAAGAAAGAAAGAAAACACTAGCAATGCAACACATACAGATGAGGAGTCTAATGCTTTGTAGGCAGAGAAATTTTTTTTCTAAAAAGTAGACACATCATGTGAAATTGTAAAACACTAAAAGTCAGAAAATGTTTAAAGCAGTACGAAAGAAAAGACAAGGATTCTATCACAAAAGAGCAGTAGTTTGACAGCTGACTTTTACCAGAAGTAATGAAGCCAACAGACGATGAAATTCTGTCATCAAAGGCTGAAAGACAGTAACTATCCTTACAGACTGTGCTGTCAGAACATCGTCTCTCAAGAATAATAAAAAATGAAAACATTTTGGTGAAACCAAAACCGTTATAGTTTACCATTCACAGACCATTTTGAAAGGATAAGCATGTGGAAGGCACATGATATAAGGACACTATGGAACAGAACAAGAAATGCTGAGCTGCCTTACTCAGGAAAACAGGTAAGATTTGAAGGCAAGTAAAAAGAGGAAGGCAAGGAAGCTGGCAAAAGAGAAACACTTTCTGGAAGACAAAAGAAATGTCTAAAAGGATCACGCCGTATGTTTCACAGTGTGAAATGAATTGCAGGTTCTTCCATCTGATTTTCCACACTATCTTCAGTAAGATATTCATTTCTGTTAAGTATTTTGTGGAGTTGACTCCATCTTTGAAATGGCATTAAGGCCATAAATGTTCAACATGTATGAAGGCAAGAGCTACACAGTCCTCCAGATGGGGTAATGGTAGGATATTAGCACTCTCTGGAGGATCTACTAACTCTAGTGGGGCACAGCCAAAGGCTTTTTTGATGAGCTCCTTTTATGGTTTCTATATTATGCTTTCATAGATTTTCACTCTGTGTTGCTCTGGAGCAAAGGTGTTTCCCACCAGGTTGAACTATGGGTAGACTACATCTCAGTAGAAAAATTAAGCAGCACTCTTCTTCCCACCAAGTTCAACCTTCAGCTTTATTGATGGGAGATTCTATGCACAATCTTGGGAGAAGAGAGAAACCAGAAAAGAAACACTTATTGATGTGCTCATGTGACTAAGCACTGCTTTTTTCCCATATTCTGTCATTTAACCCTCATACATATGGTGCAGACAGTTCCCAACTCATAATGGTTCAACTGAATATTTTTTACTTCATAATGACATGAAAGCGTACCCCTACAATCGTTTTATCTTATTTTCATTACACTATTCAATAAGTCACATAAGATATTCAACACTCTTTGTTTCTTTTTTTATTAGTGTATGTTTGCAGTATACAATGTCTACATTCCTTCTATGGAGGTGCTACACATACATAACACAACTCAGTTCCTTTTTTCATCCCCTTCCCCTTCTCTCCTTCCCCACTAAGCTTTGTGTTAGATTATTTTTGCCCAACTATGGGCTAATATAAGTGTTCTGAGCATGTTTAAGGTTAAGTAGGCTAAGCGATGATATTTGGTAAGTCACATGTATTAAATATATTTTTGGTGCCTGATATTTTCAATTTACAAAAACAAAAATTTGTGGGGTATATTTTATTGCTGTTTTCCCTCTCCTCCATGCTCCTGTCCAACCAGTAATGACTACATTTATCTTTTAGGGTCCTGTACAGATATAATTTGAAATAGCAGGCTATTGTCTTTAGTAATTACATTACAAAATCAACACATGTTGGAGGAGACCAATCATCTAAGTAGTTTCCTGACTAGAGGCAACCTAACTAAGCCTAAACCAGAGGTCAGAAAACTATGGCCCACAGGCAGTTCTAGACAGCCATTTGTTTTTGTGTAGCTTTGAGTTAATACTTTTTTTTTTTAATATTTGAAAGTTATATTACTTTGAAAAAGAGAAAATTATGTGAGAGTCAAATTTCAGGACCTGATATAGCCTAACTGTTCTTCCCTCTACCCCTGCCACCAAATTCAACAATGTGCTGGTATTAGACGTAATGTCTGTGTGTGGGGGAGGTATACTGTGAAGGTACAGCCCCTGTAAATGGGATCAGTCCCATCTAAAAGGACCCTCTAGAGCTGTTTTGTAAGAAGTGGGCCTCACCCAACACCAAACCTGCCAGTTCTTTGACTATGGATTTCCCAGCCTCCAGAACTGTGAGAAATAAATTCCTGTTGTTTATTAGCCACCCAGTTTATGGTATCTTCTTACAGTACCTGCAAAGTGCTGAGTACCAAAACTTTTTACTGAAAGGCAGCCATGTTCTTTTGTTTGCATCAAGCCTGGCCGCTTTTGTCCTGTAACGGCAGAGTTGAGTCATTATGACAGAAATAACAGAATAAGGGTGATTAAGGCATCAAGAAAGAGGCAGGAACATCCAGGCAGTGGAAGTAATGCCCACACCGTAACAAGGACCCGACGTCCATATTTGATTTATGAGCGCAATACTCACCTTCTGCTTCTGCCACCCCTTTGTCTTTCCTATCCCTCCCCCAAATTCTGAGGTATGAAACGCTCCAGGGCCACATTTCA
Source organism: Chinchilla lanigera (assembly GCF_000276665.1). Lineage (NCBI taxonomy): Eukaryota > Metazoa > Chordata > Mammalia > Rodentia > Chinchillidae > Chinchilla > Chinchilla lanigera. Next base: position 17,784,318 of record NW_004955444.1, read on the forward strand.
CATGCCTGCTGGGAGACTGTGACACAGGGCTGCATATGCACCCTGACCTGGCCACAGGCTGCATGCGGCTCCCGCAGATTCAGCTGACTTAGCCCTGCACAAGACGGTCAGTCTGCAAAAGGCACTTGGTCTGACTTACGTGAGTGAGTCATCCTGAGTCACTATAAGAGCTGATAAACTCTGCAGGAACCAATTTCTCCAGTCCTATGATACGAGGCACAAAGACCCCAGTCTCTGACCCGTATAGGGTGGATAACAGAAGGTTCTCCCTGCTACTGGAGCTCCCCAGAGCTCTGGAGCCCCTATAGCCACCAGCCTCCTTCAAGAAATGCGCTCACCCCAACCAGAGTTGTACACCAATGTGCCATTTCTTTTTTAAAGCTCATGGCCAGTGGAATTAGAAGGACCTGGTTTACATCTCAACTCTCCAACTGGCTGTGTGACCTTGGAGAAGGCACCTTGCCTTCTGAACGGGTGGCCTCACCTGCATAATGAGGTCAATGCAGCCCTTCCATAGATTGTCAAACAAGGTTTCCCAGGGGCTCCCCTCTGCCCCTGCCACCTCCTCCTGTCCCCACCACACTTCACTTGCTTCCCCTGCCGCTGCTGTTCCTCCTCTTGTTCGCGTTTCCCTCTACTCTTCCCAGCATCTATCTTTCAAATTCAGTTTCCCTGGGAAATTTCCAACTCCTCGGCTCTCTTTGGTATTGCTTCCCTGCGCCCTGTCATAACCCTTATCTCAGTTTTTGAAAATTATTTCCATGCCTATCTGGCTCCCCTGAGCATGAGGTCCTATCAGGCAGGGAGCTTGATTCTTTGTTCTTCATTTTTAATTTCATTGCCTGACACCTCTCACCTTCACGCTCTCTAATGAAGGATGAGAAAATGGAATGGGAGGTGTGCATATCACAATATGCTCCAGTTCTGGAAATCTATGTAACCCATCCCATTAAGTGTCTATAGCTGCCCTTGTGTCGGTGTGGGTATGTGAGTGTGAGTGTGTCTGTGTATCTGTGGGGGTGCTAGGGATTGAAACCACAGCCTCACACATGCCTGGCAAGCATTCTACCACTCAGCTGCACCGCCAGTTCTTTTTATTTTATTTTAATTTTATTTTAAGACAGATTTGTACTAAATTCCCCAGGCAGGTTTTGAATTTGCAATCCTCCTGCTCCAGCCTTCTAAGTAGCTAGAATTACAGATGTATGCCACCATAGCTGGGACTACACATGACCATTAAGTGACCTCTTGAAACATGGGCCAGAATGCAGTCCAGTAAGTAGACTTGCCTAGCACACCTAGCATGTGCAAGGTCCTTCAATCTCCAGCACTGAAAAGAAACAATTAAAATCTGACTTATTAGAATTAAGCTCTTTGCTTTAATGGTACTCTAAAACAAAGTACAGCAAATCAGCAGGCAGTTTTTTTTTTTTTTAATTTCCTCCCATTGCCCACTGGGCTGGCTGTTCAACTCCAGGCCTCAGATTACTGGGTGTTTGGGGGCAGAGTTTTTGTCCCAAACCCCCTCATGTGTACACACCATCAGGAACCTCCCTGATGCAAACTGCCTGAGAGAGACAATACTACTCTGTTCCAAAGAGAGAGGAATGCTAAGCAGTTGCTATTTCCTGGATGACTGAGTGTTCTTTACCCTGAAAACATGGACAGCCTGAACAGAATTTATTCAAACACTTTTTCCCCCTAGTTTCAAATTAAGAGATGCAACGTTACCCCTGACCAGAGGGTGACAGTGAAATGGAAATAGGGAGGCCTCCCAAGGGTATTTCAGTCCTACCGCCACTTCCAAGGAGTATGCAAATTCAAGTGTAAAAACCAGAAATGAGAGTGCACAGAAGAATATCAAGTGCATTACATACACTTTCTGGAAGACCTCTAGGTATAATTTCTACCTGATCAGTCTCATTGTGCAAATGGTGTTGCATTCACCACATAAATATTTTTTATCTTAAATATCAGATGAAGGAAGAAAACACTGCAGCCTTTTACAAGGGAGAGTGTTTCCCTCAGGAAATAATTGAAGGCCCCAATTGCTCAAGTCTTTCAAGAGACTACAAAGCACCCCTGAAAACACTGTGGGGAATAATTCTGTGTTCACTGGGGAATCGGCTGGATGATCTAATAGGTCTTTGCCCTCACTCTAATTTCAGTGATTCATGTATGACTTATTTAATTGTTATCATCTATTGCAGATATATAAAAGAATGCTTTTATTCTTTAAAAAAAATCTAAATTCAAATCATCTTTAATATCACCAAGTTTCCACTTCCATCACCCTTCAGAACATTGACATATTAACTTTTTGACCTACCCTCACCCCCAGGATACCTCCCAGGGTACAAAAGGCACATCTGCTGCGCAGCTGGGTATAATGGGGAGCCCCCACCCAACAGTGTTGAGAACAGGTTTGGGAGAACTAAGGGTTAAGTGAAGTCCCCCAGGAATTCCAATCTGTTGCAGGCTGCTAAGTCAGAAGCTGCCTGGGGCCTAGGTGTAACCACAGCTAGGAAAACAATGCCTAACTGCCTTATCCTCCACAGCACTTAGCATTTATCACGGTCAAAAAACCACCTGTTACTTGGGAGAGAGTCAAAAGAATCTCAAGCCATAATTAAAGTAATAATGAATAAAAACATATTGTGAATTGCTACACAAACCCCAGGCAGATGTGTTATTTAACTGTATGCTTTATTCCTGATACTAATTTGGAATAAAAAATAACAGATGACAAACATATATGCACCAAACCAAGACCTGTCTCGCCCCAAGGTTTTGTTTCTTTTGAAGAGTTTGACAGTTGTGGTTAGGAGCCCAAATGCAAGCAGAGCTGTGTGCTTTGCAAACCTGGGTGTGTCGACAATACATTAGAACAGAGCTGGCCGCCAGTCGGAATCATACAAACCACCCGATCTCTGTGAATGTCTGGCCCTGACAGTTAAAGGAGAGAACAGACAGCGGTCTGAGCCAGTTGGGTGTCCATCCTTCAGGAGCAGAGGGCTCTTTCCGCAACTCAAGCGCTTTAACCCCACCAAAGCCAAGCACAGATCTTCTTCCCCAGGGCAGACCCTAAGTACACACCTAAGTACTTGAGCCAGCCAGGAGATACTTGGGGTGTTTCCCTGGGAAAGATTCGACAACACATTTCTCCAAGTATCTGCACAACGGCAGTTTCACACACAAGCACCAGGAAGGGTCGCGGCAGGGAGTGGTCAGTTTCCACTTAGAACTTATGAGCGTTTTCACAGCAATTGGTTTGACGAAGGCTCTGATCCCATCCCTTTAAGCTCCTTCCAAGGCTGCGGGGAGGAATGTGCTTCCTAGAAGGTGAGGGCAAGGGCATGGAGATGTGAACTGAAGCAGAGAGGGGCAAAGCAATTTTGTGGTACGCGGGTGTTCATGGCTTTGTATTAAATATTCCTCTTAAAAGAACTGAGAGTTCAGTTGACAGATCTATGCAAATGATAGATGGAAAAAGACAAGCTAGCGTGCAGTTAGGAGGCTGAAAGCATCACTTTGATTTGCAATGATCTTTAATCTACCTCTTTTACTCCAAGGAAACACTGCAAAGACAAGAGCCCCGAATGTCACGAAGCAAAGCCTGCTAGAGTTCTGTTGGCATATCTTTTAATTCTTCAACAATTACCCTGCCATATACATTGATTCTTGAATTTTATATCGTGACACATTAAATTTTGAAATTGAGAGAAAATGACATGTGTAAATACCCCCAATGCAAAACTGACTTTCAAATGCAATCTATTCATGTGTGTGCCTGTGTGTGTGTGTATGCCTGTGTGTGTACTAAGTCTGTGAAAAGTACAAAGTTCTCATTTCTGGCAACTGACTTACTATCACTCTCAAAGACTGCAAGTACATATTTATGCCCTGAAAAGTTTTAAGTAGATTTTTCTCTGGCATAAACCATTTAAGACATGATGTCTACACTAGTTGTGTTACACTAATATGAATTTATAGTCACGAATGGCTTTTCCTTGACTCCAAGGGTATTATTGCCCTTCAGTGCCTCCCTACTACCTTGCAAATCAACTACAGACTGTCACTCAAGATTGCCCAGTACAGCCCCAAACACTGTCTCTGGATTCACCTTCCAAGCTTCACACCAGTTATGGTAGATCCTTGGATGCGTTACAAGGCTTGCTTATCTTTTTGTTCCTATATCTTTGCTCATCCTATTCTCTCCTACAGAAACACCTTTCCAAACCTCCCCCATCCAGTAAAACTGTCATCCAATAAACCTTTTCCTGGGTGCTATGACTTGTCTTTTGGGGGGCTGTATCCCAACATGCAGCATAATACCTGGCTAAGGGTAGAGATTCAACATACATTGACTAAAAGTATTCTCAGATCCTTTTCTTTGTTTTTTAAAATTTTATTTTAAAGAGTAAAAGAAGGATAACATAATAATAGGGGGGACTTAGCAAATTACAGACAAAATGGTAGGAAATTATCAATGGTTATCGTTTTACATATTGTT
>NW_004955444.1:17789766-17836103 GCF_000276665.1 Chinchilla lanigera
TCAAGTGAGCTATCTGGGGTGAAAGCCATTCTTTGTAGCTTTTTCTCTCCAGCTTCCCATTGCTTTGGGACCCCACAACCAGTTAGTGTCCCCTCCCCAACTGTCAGCACAGGCAGCAGGAATCCTCACAGCCTGTACTGTCAGGCTCCACCACAGCCTGTACTGTCAGGGGAAGAATGGCTTCCAATGAGTCTCTGCAGGTATTGTGCAAGGTCCTCCTGGTTTACAGCTTGCGAGCGGCTCTCGTGACCCCAGTCCACTGGACCTCTAACTCCGTGGGCTTAGTCTGCATTCTCATGTTCTCTGAGTCCTTGTTCAGCAGCTGCTCCTCCGCTGCCTCTGGACCTTTCTGGTTCCCAATGGCAAGAGCAAGAGTGGCCCGTTGTATAGCATGTATTGGGGTCCCATGGTTGTGGGGTCCCAAAGCATGTATTCCCAGGGGTTGTTCAAAGTTTCAATGATTCACACACATCCATGGGTGGGCAACTGCAGTCGGTGTCTCAGATCCTTTTCATAAATTTGTTTTTTTAATTAAGCCTATTTTGGATCCCTTCCTCTACTGAACCCAAAAGCATAATTTTGGAGTTCTGCTGTAGTAGTTTCCACAGTCTATCTGGTATAACTGTTTCTTGTCTACATATCTCCCTCCCCCCAACCCCACAGACCATAGTTTCCTCCACTTGCCAATCATCTGATAAAGATGTTATTTCACACACCTTGCCTGTGTCGTACACTCAGTCAGTGTGTTTAATAAGAACACTAATACTATCCATATTCGAACACTGTAGACAAGTTAGGAAAGCACTCTCACATTTACTAGTCCATGTCATCCCTATAGAAAGTATAATCGGGAGGCCAGGGATGTAGCTCAGTGGCACAAGCTCCTGTCTGGCAAGTGCAAGGTCCTGAGTTTGATTCCTGGTACAAAAAAAAAAAAAAAACTTTTAAATAAAAGAAAGTGCAGTCAGCCCTCTATATCCTCTGGTTCAGCATCTATTGACTCAACAAAATGTGGTTTAAATTTTTTTTCTTAAATTGTGTCTGTACCGAGTATGTACACACATTTTTCTGGCCATCATTCCCTTAACTACATAGCATATTGATTATTTGTATAGCATTTACATTTTATTAGGTATTATAAGTAACCTGGAGATGACCTACAGTATATGGGAAAATGTGCATAGGTTATATATGCAAATACTATGTCATTTTATAGAAGGTTCTTAAGCATCCCAAGGATGTTGGTATCTGCAGAGGGTCTGGAACCAGTCCTCTATGGAGACTAAGGGACAAGTACATAAAGTAGGAAGGACTAGCGTTTGATAAATAGCAGTTATAGGTAACATCTATAGCAGGTTTACTTTAGAGCAGGACCGTTACATGCATACCTTGCTGAATGCTCACAAGCCTGAGAGAACAGCCCCAGTATTGTTCGCATTTTACAGAGGAGGAATCTGCATAGCTGTGGTGCCAGGGCCCAGGCACTGGGTCATTGCCTCTGACTGAAACTCAGAAAATCCATCTCACAATTTGAACTATGAATGCTGGAGCCAAGGAAGGAAGTCAGCTCTCTCCACCACCTGTGCAACCTCCTCCGTCCTCCCGGGAAGAGCCCGGGACATGGACTGACTTGTCTGTCTGACAGCTGGGTCGCAGTTGGCAGAATGCACAGTGGTGAAGAGTGCTGAGTCTGGAACTTCCTGACTTCAAAGTCGTGCCCTGCCTTGTACTAGCAGTGTGGCACGGCGCAAGCCTGGTTTCGTTCTCGGCACCTCGTATCTTCATCTGCACAGTGGAGATGAAATAATATCTACCGCATAGTTACGTTGTGAGGACCAAGTTAAAAATGGTATGCAGTAGAGCTTGTCTTATGCACGTATGGTACCCTACTGCTTAAAGCCCAGTGGATGATTCAAAAGCCAATGATGGTCCAAAAAGATTTCTCTTGTGTTTCCCTGGGCTTTGTGGCTCTCTCTATGCTAAAACCAACTCCAAATAGTCTTCAGAATGATTTTGCTCTGTGATAAGCGGTTCTCACCGTGGTGTTCTAGCATGTCTTGGTGGTCACTCTGCCATCTGCCCAGCTTCACACGTGTGCAAGAGGTGACTAAGGCGAGACGCTCACCTCCTGCTGTGAGATTGCAGGCCTCTCGGCCTTGTTCCACCCAGCCCAGTTCCCTCCCAGAATTCTCTCCTGGCCCATGGGGAATATGCTAACAACTCTACAGATGCTCACTTTGCCTTTGTTCCACACATGGTCCTCCAGATGGGACTGATACTCTACACCATCCCATTTTCCATTTGTGTGCACTTAACCCAACTAAAAGGCCACCACTGGTGCCTGTGTTCATGAGCTCTCTGGTCCTCTTATCTGTCCTTCTCTTTACCCCCAGTTCTGTTTCTCTCTCCCTTTGTTTCTTTCCATTGCTCCTCCATTCCCTCTCTCATCTCTCTTACTGTCTCTCTGGAGTGGACTGTTTTCCTCCCTCGATCACTGTCCCCATACCAAAATGTACATTTCTCTCTCCCCCACGGTCTCTCTGGCACACACACTCACCCCAATGTGACGGGCTAATTAGACTCCCAAGTGAGTTTACCTCACCTCGAAAGGCAGAAGAGAATCAAGCCGAGTTAGAAAGAGCATACTTCACACCTGTCAATTAAGCTCAGTCACTTATTGTGTGAAACTAGACCCCAGTGCCCAGAGACAGGCTGACCTGGCTGGATTGGGTGAGCCTCAGCTGTCCCTCCACAGCGGGCTCAGGGAACAAATGCTCCTTCTGTTCTCAGTGGATGAGAGCATCTCCTGGAATGTCCGGGAGCAGCTGTGGGCCCTCCATAGGGTGGACAGGGACTGTTCCCAGCAAGTCTATGGAACTATATGTACTGCAGTTGGTCAGCTATTTTTATAAAATTCCAATTACACAGCAAAAGGACAAACACTCTGTAAGAAGGAAAGAGGTGAGACTCTGGTGCTGATGTCGCCCAAGTATATTAGTAGCAAGGAAATGTCTTGAGACTGGACTGGCCATAATAGGAAAGAAATATTACCCAAAACAAAGGTGCCTCTCTATTAATATATTACTTTCAATTTTTAAAGGTCTGCCAGCTGGAACGGAGCCCATCAGGACTGAATTCTGGATGTCGCTGCAAGGGAAGGGTGGGGATATTTTTAAGGGTAGGCTGAGAGCCAAGGTTTCATCTATCATTTTCTTCACTTGTCAGTTACTTGAGGGCTTACAGCATCAAAAGCATGGTGCTAGCCATAGGGGTACCCCTAGCTCACAGCTGGGAGGAGAATAAGGACAAGTGAGGAAGGAACGGCCAGTGTGCGCACTGAGGGTCAGCACACGGAAGCCCAGGGAGCTGTTGGCAGCCAGCAAAGGGAAAGAAAGAGCGTTCCAGGTAAGGGACAGAAAACATAAAGACCCACAGTAGAGGTTGGGGAGGGGACAGAAACTCAATGAAAAGGGTCTGATGGGCCCCATTAAGGAACGTGGGCCACACGGTTTTAAGTACAATGTAAGAGAAGGAGGTAATCAGAAGTACATTTCAACAGGATGTCTCTGGCTGCAGTGGAAAGAAAAGAATGGAGGCAAGCGAGTGGTTACTATAGTGTACATGGCAGAGAGAAAGAAGGAATCAGAGGCATTTAGGAGGGAGGCAAATCCACAGGGCGATGATTGATTGTATAATTGCTAGTTGAAACATTGTCAGGATGGCTTTTTGGCCTTGGTTGAATGTTGATGCCATGTTTACATCTCCTACAGGGACTTGTAAAAGGAGAGAGTGGTCCTTGATCCTATCTCCTGGAAGTTACATCCTTGCATACTCCCCCCACCTTGAGTATGGGCAGGATCTGTGACTTCCCTCTGGCCAATCGAATATAGCAAAGGTGATAGGAGATGACTTCTGAAATTGCATCATGTTATAGAATACCCTTTATCAGCCAGCTGGATTGGAGACACACTGTTGAAAGGAGCAGCCATGCTGGAAAAGCCCACAAGGCAAGGAGCTGAGGGGGGCCTTCAGCACCCAGCAATGTTCTTCCTCCTTTCACAGCCAGCAGCACACCCACGTTCCATGCTCACATAGCCCAGTAGAGTCACCTCTGCCAACAACCTGCGTGAGCTTTGAGGGAGATTCCTCCCCAGCTGAACCTCAGATGAGAACACATCCAACCAAGACCTGGACTACAACCTGGAAAGGCCCTGAGCAGAAGACCTCAGTACCCACGCCCAGACCCCTGGTCCAAAAAGACCAGAAGATAATAAACACACATTGGCTTGAGACAGCAAATGTATGATAATTTGTTATGAAGCAAAAGAAAAATAAAACCACACCTAATTGGAGGGGGCAAACAAGCCACTGGGTATTTGGATCTGGACCTCAAGCTAGATGTCAAACCTGGAGATAACACGTCTGGCAACTCTCACTGTATAGACAGTGGTCAGAGCCTGGGAGAGTATAGAGTGATGAAGAGAAGACCTAAGACAAGCTGGAGGACCTTCTGAAAATTTCAAAGATTGCCCAGAGAGACAGGAGGAAAACAAGGACCATGGTTGTGTTAATAGAAGCCAGTGCTTATGAAGAACATTCACTATGTGTTTTTGTTTAAATCTAAAGTGTCTTCCCAAATCTCATGCTTCCAGAGGTGGAACTTCTGGAAGGTGATTGGATCACAGCAGCACGGTGCTCATCAGTGGATTCATCTTTTGATGAGTTCATAGATTAATGTGCTGTTTGGAGGTGGGCCTGGCTGGAGGTGGGCCACTGAGGGTGGGGCCCTCGGAAGGTGAATTCTTGTCCCCAGCCCCTCCCCTCTCTCTGCTTCCTGGCTGCCATGAAGTGAACAACTTTCCAGTACCAGGCCCTTCTGCCCCCGTGTTTCCACCTTAGAATGACACTGACCCCACTGAGTCTCTAAGCCAAAATAGACCTCTCTTCCTCTACATTACAGTGTCAGGGAAGTGACTGGTACCCTCTACCACTAACTGCTCAAAGCGTTAACTCATTCCATTCTTACAACATCATCGGGAAAGTGCTGTTGTGTTAACATCCGTACGTACGGATGAGCAGATGGAGGCACAGAGACAGTAAGAGTCTCATCCAAGTTCACACAGTAGAAAAGAGCAGAGAAACTCAGGTGTGCTCTACTGATGCTTTCTGCTATGAGAAGCAAACATTTAAAGCAAGCTTATTCAACTATGTGAGGGTATTTACTGGTTCACCCTATCTAAAAAGATGAGGGATGGGACACATAATACGCTGGGGACAGTGAAGTAATGTCATCACTCTTTCCTTTCCCCTCTCTTTAGCCATTCCTTCTCCACCATATTTCAACTCAGCTCTTCTTGTGCTGGCTTTATTTTCAGATGAACTCTATGACATGAGGACAAAGCTAGATCCCAGCAGGTCCAGCCTGACGTTATCTTCAGAGGAAGGGCCTTCAGCCATCACTTACCAGCACTAGGCCTATCATAGAGTCCAGGAAGGTGAGGTCCCCGAGTTTTTGTCCCCTCCAAATTTATATATTTAAGCTTTAACCCCAAAGTGCTATTAGGAGGTGGTGCTTTTGAAAGATGATTACGTCATAAAGATACAGCCCTCATGAATGAGATTAGTGGCCTATAAAAGCCGTCCCACAGAACACTCTTGCTTTTTCTGCCATGTGAGGACACAGAAAGTGCTGTTTTGAACCAAGAAGCAACCTTTCACTAAACACTAAATCTGCCGGCAACTTCACTTCCAACTTTCCAGCCTCGAGAACAATTAGAAATAAATTTCTTCTGCTTATAAGCCATTCCACCTGTTACACCCGGTTACAGCAGCCTAAACAGACTAAGGCAACTCTCTCCCACCCCAAATTGAGAATCAGTTGAGAAATGAGTACAGAAGCCAGGTAGAGTCCACATGTCAAATTTGGGGGAGGGGCTATGGTAGACTTACGTATTTACCACATGACTCATGTGCCTAGCAAATATGGCTTTTTACTATTGCACCTGAGAATAAGTCCCAGGAAACACTGGACTACTAGCAGATGACTTAGCAGGGGTACAGCGTGGGCATCCGTCTGATCCAGCTAAGCTTGCCACAGGAATCACAATGTACCATCTCATCATAATGCACTTTCTTTGCAGGTGAAAGTCGGGGAGAATGGAGCTCAGCCACTTTGCCTCCCATTCCAGCCTTTGGAGACTAGCAAGAAAGAAAAAGAAATCACAGGCACATGCATGTTAATTACAATGGCTAAAGTTTGTAATAGCTAAATTGTGGAAACAACCCAAATGCCCATCAACTGAGGAATGGATAAAAAAGATGTGGCATTTTTATACAAAGGAGTATTACTCAGCTATAAAGAAAGAGAAACTTGAGGCTTTTATAGGTAAACGGATGCAACTAGAGACCATACCCATAAGTGAAATAAATCAGACTCACATGTGTAAACAGTGTATTGTCTCCCTAATGTAAGAAACTGAAAGAGTAAATAAAATCTGAAAGGTACAATAGATATTGTGAAAGGGAAAGAAACTGCTCAAAAGGAAAGTACAACTGGGATAAGGGAAAAGAGAAAAGGAAGAAAAAAGGGAAAAATTATATATATATATATATGTATATATATACATATATATATACACACACACAAACATGATAGCTAAAATAATTGTACTACTAATTTCTATTGATTTATTGAAAGGAACAGTTAATGTTTAATCGTTTCATCAATCTTGCATGCCTATATCTGATTATCTGAGTAACTAATTTGAATATAACAATATGTAATACAACAACCATTGTTAATTTCCTATCACCTTGTTTGAAATTCTGTATCGTTTTTATTATTTTTGTGTTGTTTTGTTTATGTCTTTGTATTTGTTAATTTGTTTTTGTTCTTTTCTCTTTAAAATAAAAAAAACTGATAAACAAGTACTGATGAAGAAATGTAGCAAGAGGAAGTCTTCTCCATTGCTGGTGAGAATGCAAAAATAATACAGTCACATTGGAAGACTGTTTCTTATGAAGTTAAACATATTTTTGCCTGGTGACCCAGCAATCCCAGTATTAAGTATTTACCCAAGAAAAACAAAAACCCTTGTCTACACAAAGATCTGTACATGAATGAATGTTGATAAATCTAAAATATAAAACAAAACAACAACATAATAGGCTTGTTAAGACAGTGCAGTGGTTCTCTAACTTTAATATGCATTAGCATCACCTAGAGAGTTTGATAAAACACCTTGCCAAGCCTACTCGAGGGCAGATTCAGTGAGTCTGGAATGAGGCCCAAGCAGATGCATTTCTAGCAGCTTCTTGGAGACCACACTTTAAGAACCACTGCTCTTGTGAAAAATCTCTCCACATGGAAATGAGGATCAGAAAATAGGAACCAAGACAGAGGCATTCCTTCCTAACCAGGTATTTGAGCCGATCTAAGGCAAGTAGTACATAGCTGAGAGGACCAGACTTTTCATAGACACAGAGTAAGGTAGGGTCCATTTCCCAAAAGAAAAGAGGGATCTTTTCCAAAGAATTAGAGTTAAAAGGTAAATAGCTGTATCAGACTGGATTCTCCACAGGAACAAATAGAAAAGACACAGTGCTTACTGTGAGGATTGCTAAAAAAAGAAGTCCAAGGTCTGCAGTGAGCAAAGTAGAGTACAAGAGAGCCGGTAGTGTAGGTTTCATCTGAGTCCAAATGCCTGAGACTCTGAAAAGCCAATAATGTAAGCTCCAGAAGACCAATGTCCCAGTGTTCTAACACAAACCAAAGTTTCTCTTAGAGGACCTGTCATATTATTAAGGTCTTCAAGGAATGGAAGAAGCCCATCCACCTTGGGGAGAGCATCATGTTTTACTTACACTACTTGTTCAGGGTTGGTCTATCCAGAAACACCCTCACAGGCGTATCCAGAAAAACTGTTTAACCAAATACGTGGGGATCTCATGGCTCAGTCAAATTGACATAAAATTAACCAACACTGACATCAGCAATCCAGAACACTTCCCAGGCAGGTGCCCTGGAAAAACCAAAGGCAGATGTCCAGAGAAAGGAATGAGGAGCATGTAAAATGCCCAGATAGACCACAATGATAAGGACCAAGGGGGGCTGGGGATTTAGCTCAGTGGCACAGCGCCTGCCTGGCAAGCACGACATCATGAGTTTGATTCCCGGTACCAGAAAAAAAAAACAAAAACAAAAACAAAAAAAGGACCAACGTGTTTTCACTGGGTTTAGCAGGTTGGAGGCTGCAGTGATCTTGGAAGGACCAGATTCCACGGGTGCCAATGGTAGAGGAGAGTACAGAGGGATGGTGATCCAAGGTGACAAGATGAATGTAGGATTTGCATGAGCCATTTGGTAAGTGTGGAAGATATATAAGGGCAGATGGGCTTAAAGGGCTGGGTCAGCATTTATTTTTCATTATGGGATATACATAACCAAGGGTACGAATAAGTCAATAACAAGAGACTGAAAATATCAGAGAAGGAGTATGGTCACAGAGCGAAGCTCTTGCAAAGACAAGCAGGCATGGACCCCATACACAGATGGAGCCAGTAGCTTCAGAGAAGTGCAGTGGCAAAGAAGGGTGACAGTGTGCAGACACAGGTAAATTTAAGAGTTTGGGCAGTGAAAAGACAGCTGAAACAAAGGCTGTTAGGCATAGAACTGCTAATAGGCTACAGCTATTAAAGTTCACCTCCCTATCTCAAGAAATTGAACTATATTAATCCAGCCAGCTGCGTGCCCAAGCAATCTAGGGGAAGTCACCTGTGATCCTCTTCAAAGGAGAGAATCAGCCTAATGAGACGGTCAGCCTGGTTTATAAAAACCCAGAAGACCATGTGCACGCTGGCGAAGGAGTGGAATGTGCTGGATTCTACCAGAGCCACCACCAGCAAAATCATTGTGAAGGTCATCTTCCAAGTTATATCAAGACCCCAACAGGTTACTGTATTGGAGGATCAGAAGTGAGCCACTTGCCCATGGTTGACAAGTTCAAATGGATCAACTGTGTAAGACACTGTGTAAGAAGGATATGAGTACTTGGGCTTAGTTAACCTGGGGAGACTAAAGGTGACTCTCTCCCCACTCCCTGCTCAGACAGCCACCCACTAGCAAAGGCCATGAGAAAGAGAAAACAAAACAAAACAAAACAAAAGGCAAGTCTTTTGTTTCATATCCCAAAGCGGCTCATCTTCTGTTCTCTGTGCCAGGGCTGAGCTTGCATTTCCAAAGAATTTTTTTTTCTCCCTGAATTCTTTGGCCATGACTAGTAAGAAAGCCGTCCCAGTTGAGGGCCCCAGTTAATTCACAGGAAAAGCAGAATGGCTCCAATTCTTTTTGCTCCTTTTCTAAAAGGCAGTTTCTGAGTTTCTGGGTTTTTTTTTTTTTTCTTTTTTCTGTAAGACCTGTTTTCTTAGGAACTCACAAAAAAGCAGCTGTTATAGTTCATCATTCTGAGATGCGTATCTTCCTCACGTGTTAACATCTTAGCAATGGGGACACCTTTTATAATCCTTGACACCTTAGCTTGGTCTCATAATTCAGTTGGCCCACCGCACAGTCAGTGTCTCTATTTTCATGAACCACAGAAATTGCTCTTCGGTGAGTGCTTCAGTTAGCATCCTTTCCTAACATGCTTTCCATAGTTTCAACCACAAGCTCTCACATTTGATCTGATTGTTCCTATTATAGTAGAGCAAAAAGGTTAGACAGATGCAATGACCTGCTTAAGTCCACATGGTTAGTAAGTAGAAGAATGGTGTTGGATAAAGTCATGCTGCCTCCTGAAATATTTTAGCTGACTCAGAATCACCAATTAATTATATAAATGAATAATGCTGCTACTTTTGTCTTCCTAAAGTTCACATGTTGGAAACTTGTTGACCAATGCAGAAGTGTTAGAGGTAAAACCTTTGCGAGAGAAATGAGTCATGAAAGCTCTGCCCTCATGAGTAGATAATTTATTTGTAGATCCATGGGTTAATAGGTTATTATGGGAATGGCCTTGTTAAAGTAAGCTCACTCTCGTATGCCTCTGTGGGGCCACACGATGTCCTTTGCCAGTTAAGTTACAGCAAGAAGGCCCTAACCAGGTGCCAGTGCCATCCTCCTATACATCTAGCCTCCAGAACCATGGTCGTAATAACCCTCTGTTCTTTATGTGCTACAGTTTATAGTATCCAGCTATAGCAGCAGAAAACAGACTAGGGGAGATGAACAAAAATAGAGGAGGTGAACAAGGTACAGACAAGGATTGTAGGTTAAATTCTACCAACATACCTGTAAAGATAGCCATATACAGAGAAGTTTCAAAAGTGGCTAAGAGGTAAAGCAACAGTCATCTTCCCAAAGTCTCAACATCTTCATCTGTAAATGTATCCTGATAACAACAACGGCTACCCTTGACTGAGGATTTGCCCATAACAGAAACTGTGCCAAGCATTTTACCGCACTTATTTCATTTGTATCATGGCCCAAAATGTTAGATATAACTTCCCTTATTAGAAACTGTTCTCGGAGTATTTAAGTAACTCACCCAAGATGACAGGTTTAGCAAGTAAGGAAACCGGGATTCAGTCCTGCCTGTCTGGCACCAGAAAGCAGTAATCCGTGTCCTATGCAGCACACCCACCAAGGGAGATGACTGGCTGAGAGAGGACGTCCAGTGTCCTGTCCCTGTGAAGAAATGATGCTATGTTCACGAATAAGAATACAGTGGCCCTATACTTGGTGCACTTGACCTATGATGAGGCATTTAAAAGTGATTTGGTTTTAGAGGAGCCACACAAAGTTAAGCATACAATGACTACGTGATCTAGCATGTCTATTGCTAAGTATATATGTAAAAATTAAAAACAGGGATTGAAAAAGATACAGGTATACTAACGTGGTACTGTACACAATACTCAAAAGATGGAAACAATGCCAACATCCATCAACAGATGTATAAACAAAATGTGACATACACATACAATAAAAATTTACTCAACCTACAGGAGGAACTAAGTTCTGAAACATGATACAACATGAGTAAGTTTTAAAGACATTATGCCAATGGGCAAAAGCACAAACACTTATGATTCCATTTACATGAGGCACCTGGTTTTTTTAAATTAATAAATATAGCAATTAGAATGGTCGCTCTTAGGGGCTGAAGACAGTGAACAGTGGAGAGTTAATATTTAACAGGTCCAGAATATCTGTTTGAGAAGGTGGAAAAGTTCCGGAGGTAGATGGGGTTAATGATGTGGCAACACCATGAATGTACTGAATGCCACTGTCTTTACACCTATAAATGGTTAAAATGGTATATATTATGTCGTATATATCTCACTACAAATTTTTAAAACCTCCAATAAGAGGAGAAGGATTTGAAACTAATTATGCTTCCCTAAATAGAGGAAAAAATTTTTTCAGTACTAGTAATCAAACCCAGCGCTTTGTGTATACCGGGAGAGTGCTTTGTCCCTGAGCCGCAATCCCAGCCCTTTCTTGCTGCTGTTGATTTTATTTTAAGATATCTCACTAAATTTCCCCTTATCGTCCTCCTGCCTTAGTCTTGCATGGCTGAGATTATAGGTTGTGCCACCACACCCAGTTTAAGAAGAGGAAAACTTTTGAGACTTGTGTTAAGGTGGAAGTGAGGAATCTTGTTCAAGGAATATGTGCTGGAGAAGCAGGTGAGGAGGGCAAAAGGTGAGAGTTGCTGCTTTGGAAAAAGAGAAGATATGGAAAAGCCAGAGGGCATGACTTCTGCTAGACAATCCCGGGCACTGACCCAGAGCATCTCGGAGCAGATGGCAAGTTCAGTCTTGACAGCAAGGAAGGGCCAAGGGATTCCATGTCATTGAAAAAGAAACCATCTATCTCAGGACTCTGGGGAATTACTCTTTTAAAAAACTACACACACACACTAACCCTTTCACATATCAAACAATACCATATCCTTTCTCAAACCTAAGTAAATATCTGTGCATCCTAATTTTAATTGCAATAAGGAAACAGCTGACTAATGAAGTCACCATTTGGCCTCTGGGTGACATTGGTGCAACCTAAAATGTTTATTCACATCAGAGCCCAAATCCAGCATGTGGTGCTGATAAATGCGCACCGACGGCCAGTTCCTGAACAGCAGCAGCACCTCCCAGGTGGGCTCCAAGGGGCTCTTCCCCCAGCAGCCGGTGGACATGGAACCGTGGGAGGCCAGGAAGGACCAGCTCGTGCCAGCCTGCCTCCTGCCAAAACCAGCAGCACCCTGACTGGGGGCTTTTGAATTTGTTTTTATAGAAAACGGAATAAAGTATTGGTGCTCAGAAGAACTGAAGACGCTAGAACTCAACCTGTCTTGAATCTTCTCTGTGTGGGCACTGTGGGCGGAGATGCAAAGCAGGATGAAAAGCTGCCTGTACCATGTGGGTATCATAGAGGCTGCAGAAGAAATCCGCACCAGTTGCAAGATTTATCAGAAAAACAAACAAAGGAAAGTATTGTCTGAAAAAAGTAGCAAAAGTCCCAACTAAGATGGGAGCATGATCTCATTGACAACTTCAGTCTATTTGTCAGTGCGACTAAACCTAAGCACCATCCCAACCAATGCACATCCCAGGCAGACGAGGGCAGGTGAGGCTTTCCCCTGCCCTGGGACTGCAGCTCAGGGGTGGCTTCAGCAGCTCCCTTTGTCTCCCTGAGTCTGGCTTCTCACTCCAAAATAAAGAGGTTGGCATAAGTAGTTCCCAAGACACAACATTCCTGCAGGGTCTCTATTCATTTTGCACATGTAATTTTTGATAAGGAAGATGTAACACATTTGTGAAATAGAAACAAATTTGATTACCCTAACACAATACTTCCATTTTATATGTAAATGTTTTAATAAGGCATAACTGATTCGGAAAGGGACTAAAGTGTTTTAGCTGTTTCTTCTCCTCAGGAAAAAAAAAAAAAACTATTAATACTTTCTCTGAAAGGTTAAACCTTTGGACTTCCTAAACTCCAAGGACCTATTCTATGTGGTGGATATGACACTTGGCAAGTGTTAAGGGCTTAACTGGGACCCCTCCCACTTATATGTTAAAGCCCTAACTCCAGTAGCCCAAAATGTGAATGCATTTGGAGAAGAAGTCTTTGAAAACTAATTAACTTAATGATATTAATGGAACCATTTTGGTAGACCCTTATACCATGTTACTGGTGTCCTTACAAGAAGAGAATATTGAGACACAGGTACACAACCTAGTGAAGCAGTGTAAAGACACCTCTGCAAGTCAAGGAGAAAGGCTTTAGAAAAATCAATGCCGTTGGCACCTGGATCTTGGACTTTCTGCCTCCAGAACTGTGAGAAAATAAATTTCTCTCATTTAAGAGACCCAATCTGGGGTATTTTGTTTTGGCAGCACTAGCAAACTAGTACAGAAACAAACTAATACTGTCCTTCTTGGTGAACATGTTGATCAGAGTAACCAGTCATTGACTACAAAAGTATACTGTGCTCAAAGCCCAGGAAAACATCTACATACACACACACACACACACACACACACACACACACACACACACCATAGTTTCATTTTGTTTTATGATTTTTGTCTGCTTGCAGTCCATGTTGTTTACTTCCTCGTGGGGAGCTGGTACAGGTACATAACACATCTTAACTCCTTTTCTTTCCAGCCCTTTCTCTTCCACTCCCTCCCCACCCCTCCATCTCTTCTCCCCTTCCCCTCTGAGAAAGATCTATTGCCCTACTTCCTATTATCTTTTGTTTTGCTCTTCATTTCTAGTTCAGGTTCTCATATAAGAGAAACCATGTAATATTCAAGTTTACACACAAAAACTGCTTGAACTGGTACAAACCAATTAAGTTGTAACATGAATGTGTTTTGCAACAAGTTTTTTTCTTTGTAATCTTGTAATAGAACTAGGGTCTTGCAAAGTAACCACATCCTCTAGCTTCTCCCTTCCTGTCAGCCGGTGACACTGACTTGCACGCTGACAGAGTGAGCCCAGGACAAGGTGTTAAGTGGAATGGCTGCCTCCAGCACAGTCTGGCTCTTGAATTCTTTCTGAGAGGCTCTGGCTAACAGTCTAGCCACCTTTTCAAAACAGAGACAAGAAACACACCCGCTCTCCCCTTATTCATGCCTGTGCCCGTGCCCCTGCCCAGAGCTTCTTCTAAGAGGCTGTAAGCAGGAAGCATTTACCAGGGAGCAGACCGCCGAGGGCTCACTTCTACAGCTCCACCCGGACAAATGAGGAACACCCCTGTGGTTCACCATTCACCTGCCATGCCAGGTACAATGGCAGCCCAGAGGCAGGACTGCTTCTGGATTTAAAGTAGCAGCTTCCCTTTTCAGACTGGATGGAGAATGGCAGCTACATAGAGTCTCAAAATTGCCGTGACCAATGTAGCTCTTAATAACAACAAAAAGAACAGAGTCAGGCAGTCTTGCTTTAGAGGAACAGGTCCCAAGGCCCCTCCAGTGACATGGCATATGACATGGCATAACTGGGAACCACCAAGAGTTGAAGGGGTATACTCAATCTACCTTTTTTCTTATTCCCTGCAACATTCTAAGGGCAGAGTGGAGGTTGAAAGGAGCATGATCGTCACAGGTCTGAACTGCATATAGGAGTTTCCGAAAATATCTGCAGGGCAACCCTGAGAATGACCTCCAAGGGGTGGGAGGTAGGAGGAAGGATTAGGCCAAGAGTGTGCTGAACAGGACCTACATATGCCTCCACTGACCAGCACAGGGCATGAAACAGGATTTCTGGTCTACCGCTCAGCAACAGCACTCAGTACAACTGCTAAAAGGCTTCGCCACTTTAATGATTATCAACAAGCACTGTGGTTACACCCTAGTTTTTCAGTGCTTGCCTCTGCTGAGCTGTTCACCCTTCTTCTCGCTGGGAACTTTCCCATGACCACTGTCACCTCCTTTTATTAAAAATCAGCCACTGCGTTAGCAGTTCCTTTGCATTGTCATTGAGACCACAAGAATGTAAGGGAGAGAGTGACATCTTTTACAGCCCTGCCCATTGGTGCTTCTTCCAGCCTCCCCAGGAAGTACCCAGCCGGGTTCCCACAGGGCTCACCTCCAGGCCACAGGCTGACCCAGAGAATGCAGAGCAGGAAAAACAGCCACCAAAGCCATCACAGAGAAGAGAGCCTGGGGCTTACTCAGAGATTTCAACAGCTGCAATTTTAGGAGTTACTGACGAGACAAAGGCAAGTGGCTGTCCCTGAATGTACCATGTGTCTTCCCCACTACTGACACAATCTGTAAAATATTGCTATCCCCATCCAACAGACGATTTCCCTCCTTTAGGCCTTCACTCAGGGTCAGCTTCTCAGAGAAGCCTGGCTATGCTATCTAAAATACCAACTTCATTCATCCCCTGCTTGGCTGTATCCCACCACCACCTTGCCTTGACTTTTTATCTCAGCATTTTGCCACTCTCCAGCATGCTGTTTTACTTACTTCTTTTAATGTGCCACCCAGACTATCATCTATTTATAATTACACCGTATCCTCAGGCAGTTTGTTCCAGGACAACCCTGAGGATACCAAAATGTGTGGGTGCTCACATCCCTTATATAAAGCAGTAACATATTTGCAAATAACTTACTCATATCCTCTTGTAGACTTTAAGTTCTCTCTAGATTACTTATAGTATCTAATACAATGTAAATGCTATGAAAATACTTGCCATCTGACATTGTTTAGTGAAAAGTCACAGTCTATATATGTTCAGTACAACAATTTTTTTCTTCTAATATATTTGATCCACAATTGGTTGACTCCTCAGATGTGGAACATGAGATATGGAAGGCCAGGGAAGGATCATGCTGCACTGTTCAGCGCCATAACCCCAGCACCTCCAAAGTGCCTAGCATGGAGTACAGGCTCTTACAAATTCACAGAATAAACAAATAAGGCAATCAAAGCTCCTGAGGTTGAATCCAGCAAAACGAGCTATTGAAAGGGAAACTATATCAAATTCAAATTTTCCAATAAGCAGTTGTTCCCCAGCATCATGTTGCCTCCCCTCCTGGAAAAATTAGAAAAACTGCTACCTCAGCTGGCATCAAGGAGAGGTCGAAAACAAAATTAGGAGCAAAAGGACCTGAAAGGGAGCAAACACATGCTGGTTGTGTCTTTGAGAAAGGCTAGAAAAGTAAAGTCAAGTGAAAAGACCCAGAAGAGAACAGAAAGCAACAGGCAATTCTAGGCTGGCAAAGGAAGAAAAACATAGGAAAACAGGACCAGAGACCTGGGGCACAGGAGTCTATTCTATCCCCAGGGCTTTCTTTAGCAGCGGAGGAAGAAAGGAAAAATTTGCATAGCTTCCTGGAGAGTTAGAAAGGAAAGAGAACCACCAACATTTAAGAGAGTAAACTTTGCTACTGCCCAGGATATTTCCGAATGTACCTGACTGATACGGGGGTAAGATTAGGCGGAGCTGGGACAAGGAGTTGGGACTTTAAAGCAGAATAGTGAATGGCTCGACGGAGGGTCACGGAGTCCGTGTAGAAGCCTCACGTTGAAGTTCAACCAAGTAGACCATAAAAGGTAACTCAGAACCTCTCTGGAACAAAAGTAACACAGTTAGTTAGCCTGTGTCAGACCCACTAACGATGAGAGTTACGGCTGGGCCTCAGTGATGGCAATTCCTAGAAGCTGTGGCTGTTACCTCCTTTTCCAAAAACCAGCAATTATAAAAAGGGGAGGGATCCCAGTGCAGCTCCCCTGGAGTATAAGCCCAGGACCCTCAGACAAAGCATGACTGATTCCACTGCGGGCTTGCATTGTTGTGAGCACCAATGCTCCGTGCTGGGTGAAGATACCTTAAGATACCTTGTTAGGAAAACACTCTAGGGGATGCAAAGGTCAGGAGAACACATGATGACAGATTGGAAATAATGACATGAAGCTGTAAGATGGAGAGCAGGTGGTACCCTAGGCCAGACAAAGCCAACTTGCCAGATCCAGTGGTTCTCAGGCACCTGACAAGCTCTGCGGAGGAACTCCTGACAGGTGGTCGCACCAAGATGTAGGCATGGCTTTTACAGAGAAAGGTGCCAGAAGCTGCCCAGTTCAAAATGACCAGAGGAGATGCTGGTCTCCCTAAAAGCATATGAAAGGCTTCAACTGCTGAATTAAAAATCATCCCTGCGGGTGAAATGACGGGATGGCTGGGATTTACTCTAAAAGCCTCCAGCAGACCAAAAATGTTGGGGGAGGAGAGGGAAGAAACCTGACTGAGAAAATGGTGTAGATATTGACGTTGGAAGAGGGATTATTATATCAGTGGGTCTCAAAAGTGTCCCTTCCAGACCGGAAGCAGCAGCACCTGGGAAATTTATCAAGCTGCAAATTCTCAGACTGGGGCCACCCCAGATCTACCCAAACAAAAAAGCACCGCTGTGGCTGGAGCCCGGCAGCCTGCTTCACCAAGCCCTCCGGGGAATCGTGCTCAGCAGTCCTGATGCACCCTCAGATTTGGGACTTGCTGCATCTCTCTGCTTTTCTGTTCACGGATTTCCATAATAAAGGGTTTTTAAACACCATCCCTGTGGCATTTTTGTTGTAGAGTTATTTATTTCTTAAGTCATTCGTCTTCAATTGCTATTTAACTATTGTTTTGATCTTTTCCTGGAGCCAGAACAAAAAGACAGGAAACAGAAGCGACCACTGCACTCTCCCTCTCTCTCTGCAGTTTACAAGGGTAAACTTCCTCTTAGAGTCGCCCCACAGCACACACACCACTCACACCTGAAGACTCAGCCGCCAAGTGACCCCGCCTGTCAGAGCTGCCCGGACCTCGTCTGGGTGATCTCTCCCAGGTCCACCCGGCCCCAGGCGCGCCCGGATCCCCCTTGCCAAGCTTCTGGTCTCGGTGGCTGGATCGCGCGTGTCCCGCGGCTTGCAAAAAATGACCCCCTCAGTGACTTTCAAAACTGCACCAAACCAATACAGGATCCCCGATCTTTTCCTTCTTCGGTTCGCAAGCTCTAGGAAGGAAGCTTTGGAAGGCAGGGAGGTGCGCCCGAGGGCGAGTCCCAGGGCGGTCCCCGCCGGCACTGTAGCCCCTCCCCGCTTTCCAGGTCTTCGATGCCTGGGCCACACAGAAAGACGCGGAGGCCGCGCGATGCGAAGGGTTAAGAAGCCGGGCCACCTCTCCCGCCCCGGTGACGAGTGCCCCTCCCCAACCGCCTGCCCCCCTTCTGTGCTGTAAAACAATCCGTTTGTTTCCTCTTTAAGACATTAGCCTCAGGGGCCATTATAGGAAAGAAAGGTAGCTGGGCTCTTTTATCTGCCAGAATCCATTAAGCGTGGCCGGGGTGCAGCAGGCCGCTCGTGTATGGGCAGCTCATCGATGGGGTCCGTGGGGACCCCTCCCAAGTGAGCACCCAGTCGCACCTGTACCCTGTCCCCCTTCGCAAGTAGGATGAGCCGGACGGAGGAGGCCCCCAAAGCACAGTTAGGGGATAGTACAGCCGTGGAGCTGCGCCGCAGGGCAGGGTCTCCCCAAGGTCCCCCAGTTTCACATCTTCCTGCCCTTGCGGCCACCTCTTCCTGTGCACCCGAGGAGGGGGGTGGCTTCCTAGGCGAAAGGGGAAACGATCCTCCCTCCGGTTTCCTCTGTTCTACACGCAGGTCGGCACACGCGTCCCCCAGCCGTCTCGGTGCCTCCGCCCGGCCACAGCGCGCGGCCGAGCTCGCACAGTGGCGCCTCGTCCGCCCGGAGGACGCGCACGTGTGGCGTCGGGCCTCGCGGCGCGCGTGGCTGCGAGGGAGCCGCAGCCCGCGAAGGGGCGGCGACCGACCGCGCACGCTCTCCCGCGCAGGCTTCCAGGAGGAGTTTTGCCCCTCGGGGACCAAGAGGGCCTTTTACTTTTCTTAGGAAGCTGTGATGCGAAATGCGGGCTGGAAAGCACTAAGGCAATGAGGGTTTCGTGTGTCTCGTCAGAGAATACTCTTACACCGGTTAATTATTTATCTCTTCCCCCTGAACTGTCGCCCCAAATGCCCACTCCGCCTCAGCTAGTCGCCCAGTCACCGCGACAAAGGCGGCCCACAGGCCCGAGGCGCAGGCACCAGGGACAGCGGCTTTGAGTTCGGGTGGTGGCGGGGCGGAAGCAGGGGGAGGGGAAGGCGACTGGAGCCTGGGAAGATCCAGTGTCACACTGTGCTGACGCTTAGGAGGAGGGATGTTCCCTTTTCCAACAGCCAACAGTTCTGGTCTGAGGAGTAAAGGTGACAGGGACAGCGACAAAACAGGACTTTTTCTTTAAATTCGCTGCTTGCTTCTGGGCCAAAGACAGAATCCCAAGTCCGTGTCTCCTGCCTGAAATCTCTGTGGAACGACCTTCTTTGGATCTTCTGCTCTTTCGCCATGAATATAAATATTTCCTCCACTTACCATATGTTCCACACCCACTTCCACAGACCCCACCGCCACTGCCCTGCTGGGCTCCTTGCAAAAGGAGTGCCGCCCGTGTCTCAGCCTCAGCCGGGAGGGCGGGGAGGAGGGAGCAGTGTTGTTTAAGGGACAATGTCACTTTCCTCTTCATCGAGATTCTTTGTCAATTGCTAGGGAAATAATTGACCTCAAGCTACTTCAGTCACAACCAATAGAAAAACGGAACGGTGATGTGTCCAGCTGTTAAGGGGAGGCAGGCAAGCCCGCTAGGGAACAAAGGTGGCCAAGAATGAGGCTGGCATGAAAAATATGTAAAGCTTCATGTGGGAATTCTTGGGAAGCAGAAGAATCGCACTTAAAAATAAAGCAAACAAACAAAAACTGGAATTCTGCTCGTTCGCTCTAGCTCCAAGATTGCAGTGGTAAGAATGTGCATTGGGCTAGTCTAAAAGGACTGTCCCAACGCAGGAGTCCTTCAGTTCAGCTGTGGTCTTTTCAGATCGCTGACCCTTTCGTAAACTTGCACAATGGTACTTTCTTCCAACATCCTCCACTCCCCGAAAGCCACAATGAGCCAGTTGGTGTCTGACTCAGGGGCCCAGGAAGTGATTTGAGAGCTCAGAGAGTATTATGGGGGAGGGGGAGGTGGTTTGTAAGCAGCGGGAGAAAGTGGGACACTGGGAGGAGCCAGGAAGAAATCCAGCAGTTGTGTTTCTCTGGTTCCCTTGGAGAGATAATACTTAAGAGTGATTTGTTAAAACAAATCTCACATTTCAGACCACAAGATGCCCCATGTACAAAGCTGATCCTCTTCCAGGTTAGACCAATCAGGCAAAAAGCAATATGGACATTTGATGCCATCAGGGTGGTAACAAGCAAGAATAATATCACACAGCAGCTCAACTAGGCCTCAGATATGAGTGCTTAGCCTGAACTGTGCCATCTTGCAAATGAGAAAGAAAGAAGACTGGGGGAGGGGTTCTGGTACTGCAAAAGCAGCCCAAGAGCATCAGTGCTATATCTTTTCTCCTCTAGTGTGCAATTAAGCCAGCATCATGGATGTGTGAGTGTTGACAAATGGTCACCACGTGAAAGATCCAAGGCCTCTGATTTTTTTCAGGCTTTCGCTGAAACACAGAGTGAAGAGTAATATCAGTGTGGCACAAACTCATGTCACCTGGATACAAAAGTATTTCACAGCCTGCATGTTCTCCATGGGATTCTAAGGAGTGCTGGGCGCACGTGTGAGTCACCCCCGAAAGAAAGCACCATGCACAAAAAGCAGTGGCACAGCTAAGACTGGTAAATCTGACCTCAGATGCCCAGTGATATTTGGTATCACTGCAAAATTGCCCTATTACATGGTGCATTTTTCTTCAGTAGAATTTTTTAAATCTTTAAAATTGATGTACAGTCTAAGATGATCTTAGATAAATGAGCTACTGGGTGCTAAGGTCTAATGTTTGTTTCCCTCTAAAATTCAGGTGTTAAATCTGAATCCTTAAGGTGATGGTATTAGGAAGGGCATTTGGGGTGGTTATGATGTCATGAACCATTCATGAATGGGATTACTATCTTTATAAATAAGCCTGAGACACCTCACCCCTTCTACCATGTGATAACTCAGCTGGAAGGCTCCAACTGTGAACCAGGAAGTAGGGCTTCACCAGACACCAAGTCTGTCTTCTTCAGTCTCACTTATAACCGTGAGCAATAAACTTTCATTGTTGGTAAGCCCCCAGTCTATGATATTCTGTTATAGTAGCCTGAGTGGACTGAGACAATGAGCATATTTCCAAATTTCTCCAACCTCTTATAAGCACTTAGGAAAGATCTTCTCCAAGATTTGGTCAAATCATGACACAGCTGGTAGCTACAATTTACGTTTCTCAGAATGGTTAACTCCAACCAGCTGAGAGGTATTAATTTAAAGAAAGAAATCCCTGTTGAAGGGATTATCTAGTTTTCATCAGTTTGGAGCTCTTTAACCCTATTTCTCTAGGGTTAAAGCTAGAGACATGTTTACATGCAACATGCCTGAAAGAGGTAGTTCTGAACTATTTTCCTTCTAGCCAGATCTAGAATTTTCCTTCTAGAATTTAAGAATTGCTCAGTTATTGAATATTCTAATTATGCTCACTCCCTTGATTATCACTCTTATCCTAAAGAGTCAAAGATGAAGACACTGAGTTCACTGTCTGGTGATGGTAATGGATTTTCACTGAACTCTCTATATTCTCTTCTGACCCCTGATACTTACCAGGTGGAAATGAAGATTAAGATAAAATTTAGCTGTGGAAGTGAGAATAATCAGTTCGTGAGATGATGAAACCTATGGCTTAGCCTCCTTAGCCATGCATTAAAGCTAACATATCAAAGTGTTGAATGGCTGCCATAGCTCTTGCCTGGATATTATTTGTAGTTCATAGATCCTAATGTGGTTCCCATGGAATGAACACTGCCCCACCCTCCAAGATGTTCTGGACAACTGAGGAAATCAGAATAGGATGTCAACCAATATTTTAGATTTGTGAAAATCAAATGCCTTTAACATATATATCGTTTATTCTGCAAATTAGTTTTCAGTGTCTTACAATACTGTATCTATATCATGATTGGGTTAAACAAAAAAAGAACAGGAAAAAGCTGAAAAAATCAAATGGTGTATTATCTTTATCTAGGTAGCAGAATTACAGAGGTAAATGTCTTTTTTTCATCTCAACTTTCCAAAATGTTACTGAATGATTGCAACTACTTTTTAATGGAATAAACATATAATTCCACAGACATTTGTTAATATTCACACACTAGTATCACCATCAAAAAGATGACTTAACAAGTGTATTTCCTGCTTTCTGAGAAAACAATAATTTGAGCAAGCAAAAAGGAGAAGTAACAGGAGAAAAAGAGCATTCGCGCAGTGCTGCCTACTCTCTGTTGGGCATTTCACAGAATTATCTCATTTAATTCTCTCTCCACAAAGAAGACTTGACACTGATTTTTGACTGAGTAGGAAACTAAAACTTTGAGAGAACAGAAAATGAAAATTTCCCAAGATTTTATCAGTCGGAGGACATTTACACTCAGTTATGTCTGTACAAGCTCCAGTCCTGCTACTTGAAACATAGAGTGGCAGTGTGGCCGACATTCTTTAGGTTAGACAAGTAAGTAAACAACATTCTGTTCTGCTACGTGTTCCGTCCTCTACCTTCCCACTGACAGACCACGCTCTTTACACAGAATATCTCACGCACACACGCACGCATGCACGCACGCACTGCTGTCACTTCTTTGACCAAAAATGGTCACTTGACACAAAGCCACCATGCTATTAATTTCTCACTGACCAATCAGATCCTTTCTGCAACACTGAATAAAGTGATGTATACATTGTGGTAAAGCCCATAGCCAGCTTTTCCACTCTGATGTGTGTCAGGTCTGCTGGGGGTAAACATGAATCAGTTCTAGAGACAGCAAAGTTATAGAGGGTAGAGGATCCAAAAGAAGCAGAAGCGAGTGCTGTACAAGGGGCGGGGCCAGAAATGAAAGAAGAGCCCACTTTGCTCTGTGCTCCCTGTGAGCAAGGCTACCTGTGAAATCCTCTGTATTCAAATCATACCACATTCGATAAGACCTGGGTTGAGTGAATTTTTTTCTTTACAATCACGCATCTCAGACTCCAGAAGAAATGAACACAATTTATGGGAATCATTCTGTCAAATCTGTGTCTGGGCTTGCCATTGATGGCCAGCGCTCTCAAACTCACGTCTACATGTATGTCTCTCAGGAACTTCAAAGTCAGTATGCAGAAAAGCAAATCCACCCCGTCCCTCCGTATCCTCTGTTTCTAGACTCTGAATGTCAGTGAGCCCCTCCCTGGTGTTTAAATCAGAGATTGAGTGCTACCTTCTCTTCCTCACCTCTTTCTCTAACCCCATGACAAATCCTCTCAGTTCAGCCCCGAGCTATTCCCTTCTCTGCAGCCCCCTTACCCTCCCCCGCCCCCCAGGCCAGGGGCCATCACCTCTCATCTGGGAAGTGAACAGCCCTGCTCTCTGGGGTCCCTGCCCTGGCCTTGCATCCTCCAATGGCTCCAATACTGAAGTCTAACTAGTGCACATGTCACAGAGAGAGGGAGAGAGAGAGGAAGGGAGAAGCAGAGGGAAAGAGGGAGACAGAGACAGAGACAGAGACAGAGACAGGTAGCTTCTAAAACCCTCCATGGCTTTCCTTTGCCTTTTAGGGTAAAAGCAGAACTCTTGTGCATGGTCTACGGGGCCCTGCTCATTGTACCCTCCCCAGTCCTGCCTCTCAGCATCCTGCCCACACCCTGTGCAGGCCAAATCTCTTTCAGTTCCTCAAAAATGTCAGGTTTCTGTGCTGGAAGGACTTCTGTGTACCTTGTACCTCTCAGCATGGACTGCTTCCTCTACCTGGCAGATTTCTACTGCTTTCCCACATCTCCGCTTCAATGTTTGTCCTCCACAGGCCTTATCTGATTCTTCAAGATTAAGGTGAAGTACCTGCAACATGTGGTCCTGTGACCTCCTGTACGTGACCATATCCACTGGAATTTTACCTTTTAGGTTCACAGTCTCTATGCATTGCTCACTTGCGTCCCCGACACTGAGCCCACAGTGGATGCTTAGGAAACACCGGAAGAATAAACGTATCCACGCATTACTCTTGTGCTTCTAACAACACAGAGATATTTCAGTGAACCAGGTCTTCTCATTTTCAATGCAGCTCACACTCCAAAAATGTCTGGAATAAGTCTGAAAGAGAAGATGTACAATGAGGCCAGGAAACAACATCGGTAATAATCCCAGCCAGTAGCTTACACTCTTATTACTACTGACTCTTATACTTAGGGTTAGTCTTTGCCCAGGCTCTTCCGGGCCCTCCTGAAAGTCACTCTGACAGGCCCTGCCGCAGGTTTGTCCTATCATGCACCTGTGGTGGAACTAAACCGAAATATCTCTGCTTGCACATGCGAGAGTGTGTGGTGAAGAAGAAAGCATGCTCCAAGCAGGGAAGCTCTGATCAGAATGCCCACTCTCTCCAAGGCCACAAAGTGTTGAGAAACTAGGTGTGTATGAAAATTCAGAAACACACACACAAAAAAAACTTGTAAGAAGGAGACAACACGAACCAAGGTGCTTAGAGGTGCATCTCAGGAGATGAGGACGAGGACTAAGAAGGGTATCTGGGGGGAGATGGAAGCAGCGTGCCTTCAGGAATGGGGCAACACATTCAGAAGTTGGGAAAAGATTTGTGATTGAGAGAAAAGGTGATAATGTGGCTGTTAGTGGTTTGGTTTTTGATAGCACAGGAAGTCAAAATGGAACTGACAGTCACAGGGTGCCAGCCATGGAGAGCTAAGGGGTGGAGATACGGAGCTGGCCCATCTACTGCTGATAGCCACAGGATGGCTGAGGGTAAGCTAACTGCAGCGCCAACAGGAACCCCCTTGCTTACATCAAGAAGAACAGAGAAGGTGGAGAGAAGGCAGAAGGCAGAGATGGAGGCCTCCAGAACGTGGACAGAGGAAGACAGGAGCAAGGAGGAAGCCAAGCAGGTTGGGAAGAAGGAGACTGGAAGCCAAGGGCAGGGAGCACTTGAGGAGAAGTTGGTCTGCAAGATCCAGTGCGAGGCTAGGCATACTTCAATGGTCTCACTTAATTCTCATAGCAATTCAAGGAGATATGTGACATAATCATCCTCATTTCCCAACAGAGCTGACTGCGGGTCTGAAAAATCAGACAAGACAGTTATCAAGATCTCCCAGGCAGTCGATGGCAGAGTCAGGCTCTAACCCACCATCACAGAATCCAGAGCTGGATCTTGTGAGATCAAGGGCAAGGTGGAATGGCAGGGTTTGGGCAGAAGGACTTGTTTCCTGTAACTGCAGATAGCTTGATATAATAACAAAGCAAAAGTCTCTCTATACTGGAAGATAATCAAAGTTGAAAAAGGTAGCATTGTCCCTCTTTTGGTGAGGTTAGTGGAGGAGTGGAAGGAGGAGTGCCTGGGAGGAGCCCGGGGCCATGTGACCCAGGCGCTGCTTCCACTCAGGCGCTGCCCTTATCTGGGCATCCTGAGCAAGGCAGGTGTCTCTTAAGCCTTCCCTCCTCCCTGGCTGGAACTGCAGCTCCAAAGTTCCCATTCTGGGTGCTTTCCAACGGGCTACAGAGTCATGAGAGCAGGCTGTGCCGCAGTGCAGATCAGCTCATAATCAACTTCAAGAGCCCCTGTGAAGAAAGCCCCTGCAGGCAGAAAGGAGGCAGAGACCCTAACGAGAACTGGGTGTGGCCCGGCCAGACAGGTCACGACCCCACTGCAGAACTTCCAGAAAGCACACAGCTGGCGGGGGGCGGTTTCCACCACGCCCACAAAAAAGAAGTGGAATAAGCAAGTGATAGGGCAAAGGAGTTTACTTACAAACAGGATTGTCCCTTTCCCAATCTGGGGCTCTTAGGACAAAGGCAGAGGCAGTGGCGCCCATCCTGAGTCCCGTCCCTAGTTCCTTTTCTTCCTGATGCCCCACTTAGTGTTTTTCACTTCCTATTCCCCACGTGCTGCTCCAGGACTCAAAACCACCTGCTTACCAAGAATCTAAGTTTAGGAAGAAAAAAAAATCAAGACAGCATGGAGAGAGGTGGACTCTTCTTTCTTCCCCAGGAACTGAAGGCTACTTGGTGTTTCATGGGACAGAAGAACCAAATCAGCGAACTCTTTCGCTGGACTCTGGGACAGACAGGAAGGCTAGAGAGGATGAGGGAGGGTTACCCCAGGCCTCTTGGAAGACACCTGAAGCGGATTTAGGAGGCTGAACGTCAGGCCCCCGAGGCATATACGAGTACACGAATGTGAGACAGAAGAGGAGGAAGAAGGCTGCACTCGGGTCTAAGCCTCTGTCCACTGCTGTGCCAGCCCCACAGCTCCTCTGCCCGACCTTGGACACCATCTTTAGCTTGGTTGCGTCTCTTGCTTCCAATAAATATGGCTGCGTTTAAAGTCCAGGCAAAGGAGGCTGACAGATGACAGCTCCGGCTCTGACCTTGCAACCCTCACTGGTGTGCAGTGGAGCACACCGGGGCAGGCGATGGCTGCCAGCAGGCCACAGTCAAGGCAGCACCCGGGAGTTGTGCAAATTGCCACCAACTCCAGCAGGCAAGAAGAGAACCGGAAAGGAGGAACCTGGTGCCTCCCGTCCTCCCAATTTCTCCCCAAACCTGTGACCCAGGGTTTCTTGCTGTGCAACTCAATGGTCAGTCCTGGCCTTGGGCCTCCCTGAGCCTCTACCTGGAAGCCTTCTCCCAGGGGGCACCTTCACTGTGCTGCCTCCTTTTGGTTTTAGGTCTCAGCTCAAAAATGTGCTCCTCAGAGAAGGCTTCTCTGTGTCCTGATTACCTTCAAAACACAAATCCTTTTCCAAAAGTTCTTTTAGAACCGATTTCTTGCCTAAGGGAGTGGCTCAGTAGTAGGACACTTGCCTGGTACGTATGAGGCCCGGGTTCGATGCCCGGCACCACAAAAATACACTCATACATGTATACATATTTCCTAGCTCTGCCCACTGGGACAGGGGCCCCACAGCCTTGGGGAATCTTGCTCTGTCCCTGGCCTGGGCACCAGGAAAGCACCTGGTTTTTATTCAGACTGCTCACAGTCTCAAATTGAAGTTATTGAAGAGGAAAAAATGTAGCCAAATGGTTAAAATGCTTTGCTGATGGGCTCCTGAAACTTAATTACAAATCATGATTTTGTGTAGCATGCGTGCACAGCTTTCAAACCCTTCCTCTCATCGGTCACCTCTTCCCTTTCATTTCAAGGGATACCACATTTGGAACACTGGGAATATCTGTAGACCCCTGGTGGTTAAAGGAAACCTATGGCTTTAAAAAGACGGTCATCACTGAAAATCGTTCTAAATGTGCTGTAAAAGGGAAATCTCCAAAGGAGATAAAGGGCGCCAGGAGTGGGGTGTCTCAGTTCTGTGAACAGCTCCGAGGTGGGGCCTGTCCAGCTGCCCCACCCAGCAGGGAAACCTCCTTCCCCCCTTCCAGGGCCCTCACCTCGGTAAGATCAGAAGGGTTCAGGCATTACTTGCTGACTGGGAGAAAACAGCAAAAGGAAGGGGAGAAAAAAAAAGATCCCAATGTTGCTCCCCCACTCCCACCCTTTCTTCTCCCAAAGAGCCCTCTGTTCCGAGAAATTAAAGGACTCTGATAGCAGATCACAAATTCAGGACAGAAAAGCTCCACTATGCAGCAGAGACACTTTTTGCTTATGAACTTTGGGAGACCGTTCATATGAAAGACTATTTGTTCCTGGACACTCACCAGTAAAGGACCCTTTAAGAAGACAGGGATTTTTTTGTTTTGCATCTTCTCTGTGTAAGGGACAGACAGAAGCAGAGAGATTTCCTTCACAGTACTTACTTTTCGGATAAAAGAACTCAGACTAATTTGTTTACTATTGTTGATGATTCTTGTTTACAAATTCCTGTGCCATTGTGGTAAAAGAAATGCTATTTTTAAAAAGTTAAAACGTCACACGAACCTCCATGTTTAGGGTTCTCCCTTCCTGCCCTCCTCACTCCCCACTTTCTTTGTACCATTGGCCACAGATACACAGGCCAAGTCAAAGCAACCAGAAGGCGCTCTCCCCTCCCAGGCCCTTCCAGTCCGGCCCCCACCAAAGGGCTGTCCCTGAGCTCACTAAGCAACCTCCACTCAAACCCTACTGACATTCTCCTTGCCTCAGCCGTCACACCTGGGCTTGCTCCCCTTCTGCAAACCAAACGTCTGGTTACGGGAACCCACACCCCAGGTTTCAGCTCCCCACCCTATATTTTGCTTTTCCTTGAATTCTGGACCATTTCTGAAATCAACCTACCAAGATGTTGACCGATGTCCTTTTGAGAGGGTGTGCCAGAACTGGGTCACTAACTGTGTGACTAATCACAGTTGCCTGTAACCACAACAACTGGGGCTTCAACCTGGCTTGGTCATTTGTAAACCACAAAATGGCCCAGCCATCTGTGCAGGGGCTGCAGGCACTGGAGCTCGCGGCTCCTCCCAGGCCTGTCCCCTCCTCAGCGGCAGGAGGAATGTCAGCGCTTGGCTAGGGACACTTGCAGCATCTGAGTGGAACTGATCCCTTCAAACCGCTCCTTATTCAAGTCCTTGCTGGGTTCTGCTGCAGGGACGGCCACAGCAAGTGCTTGCAACAACAGATGCTAGCTAGCTGGCTCCACTTAGCAACACTGCGTCCAAAAGTAAAAGGAAAAAGTACAACGAAGGAGAGAGGGACAGAGGGAGGCAGGGGAGAGAGAAAGGGAGCGGGCACTTCCCTCAGGTTAGTTTGGGGCTCTTTGTTGTGCAGATCACTTGTTTATTGCACGAAAACTTGATAAAGTCTGTAAAGCTTTCCTCAATCACTAAAGCAATTAAGAAATTTTCAGCACTGGATCACCTTGGCCCAGACGTCTGGGAAAATATCCTAAAGGAGCAGCACCAGAGTTAGGCTTCAGGGCAGCCGTCAGGCCCCTCCAGGGAGGGCTGAGCTCAGAGGTGCTTTAACCTCTTCCCTTCCTGCCAACCAACTTGGAATTTTTTCAGGCCTATAGTGAAAACAAAACAAAACAAACAAAACCAAAAAATAGGACTTCTGTATAAATGAGGAAAACAGCTGGTGGTAATGGCCAGGAGTATTGTTTTCACTGTCTCTCAGCATAAGGACTTCGATTCAACTCTCTGGGAATAGATCTTTCCCTTGCACCCTCTCTGTATAGTTAGACCAAGGTACCCAATATTCCAAGCAACCTCTCTTTCAGACCTCTCCTCCTCGTGTTCCCCTCAGCCCTGCTATCAGGTCCTCCGGTAAAGTGTCCACTCTTTTTGTTTGGTTGGTTTTTTTTTTTTTTTTTTTTTTTTGGTTCCGGGAATCGAACTCACGACCTCGCGCTTACCAGGCAGGCGCTCTGCCGTTGAGCTAAACCCCCAGCCCCTACTCTTTATTTTTCTTAATCGCATTAATTCACTAGGGTGAGGGCTTCTGTCCTAAGGAAAGTAAGCGTTTTCTCCAAAAGGACAGACAGTAGCAGCAAATGGGAAGGAAACACATGACGCTTGTGAAATCCCAAACCGGACTGGTAAGAACGACATCATAAATTATGGATCCCTCGAGCCGCCTCCGGCCTGTCACTGCAAGGTCTGTCTCCATGGACAAGCCCAGCTCAGGCGACACTGTTGTCCAGGAGCGCGGGTCTCCCGAGTCTCAGATGTCCTCGCCCGGCCGGGTGTCCCGGGGGAAGCCTGGCCTAGGGCCCTGGGGATAGCTCGGGGCTCACCCCTGCGGGGACGAGCGGGCCGCAGGGACACGTCTCCCAGCCCGCAGGGCACGGGCTCGCCATTGTTTCCGGAGACCACCCTGAGCTGGCCAGGCCAGGGGAGGGGACGCGAGCGACGCTCAAGGCGGCCGGGCAGGGAGGGCGCGGGCCGCAGGCTGCGGCTGCCACCCCGGGCGCGGAGGTCTGCGGCCTTCGCGGGCGGCCTGGTGGGGCCCCGGGGGCGCCGTGCGACATCTGTGCCAGAGCGGGGAGCGGGAGGGGACGTCGTCACACTCCGGACGCCCATCTGGACCGGCTTTCCTCCGGTGCCAGAAGCCGGGAGAGAGAAGTCAAGGTTAAATGCTGCGCCCGCGCCGGGATCCGTGCGCACAGCCCGGCCGCCTGGAGCCCTGCGCGGGCCGCGCCGCCCCACCTCGCCCTTTGTCTCCACTGCAGCGCAGATGTGCTGTGACCCCAGTAGCGCTCGTGCTGTCCAGATGAAAGGCGCCTCCGCCCTATTTAGAAACTGCAACTCCTGTCCCCCGGCCCCCATCCGCCCCGCCTCGTGTTTTTCTTTTTGTTTGGTTTTTTTTTGGCAACAAGTCAACCACTCATAAGGTGGGCAAACCCCTCGGCTCACATTTGAATTTGTGTGCCAAACGGGCTGCCGTGCCGCCCTTTTAGCTGCTGTAACCAGCACCACAAACAATGAATTACGAGATGAAAGTTACCAAAAAACGACTCATCCTGCAGATGTTGTCTGCTGAAGGCTGCTCTATTGAGGAACATGTAAAGGGTCTTTGTGTGCGTGCGTGCGTGCGTGTGTGTGTGTGTGTGTGTGTGTGTGTGTGTAGAGCCAACAGCCTCACATTTGTTCTTGGGCCATTTGTCTTCAACATGCCTTTTTTATTTAATGGTGAAGGTTCAATTACCAGATTCAAAAATAAGCAACCTTATCTGGCAAGCCGTAGCCTCAGAAATGAATGCGAGCTGGGACAGCGAAAAGGGAACTCCAACTCAGGCTGAATTGTGTGTGACTGAGGACCGGGGAAAAACTGTGGGCAGAGGAAATGTGGGAGGGTGGTTTCCTGGATTTCTGCTGCAGGAAGAAACCACCGGTGGGAGGCAGGGCAGTTAGGGGAAGGGTGAGGAGGGAGGAGGAGGAGAGCAACCCGGGGAGGGAGGGGGAGAGGGTGCAGGGCCTCCTCACGGCGAGAGGGCGGGGCGGGTGGCAGAGAGGAAGCCGGATTTCTTTGTTTTGTTTGTGTGGGCAGGAGCCGGGGCCGCGAACGCGCCCAAGTGTGCGCAGTGCGGTCAGCTGCCCGGTAGGTAACAGCTGGCACCTGTGCGCGAAATGCAGCGTGCATTAGCAGCATCATTATTTAGCATTAGAGCATTACAAAGATAATTAGAAAAGCAGAGGACGTAGGGAATTGAAACCCCAGGCCCCTAGGCTTATCAGACTCCCAGTTACAGTTGTAATTTCAAGCAGGATCCGGAAGACCACCTCTCACAGTGCTGCCCCTCTGTGACTTTAAAGCGAACTCCTGGGATACTGGACAGCTGGAGCCAAGGCGGGAGGGGCCCGCGCTCCCTTCCAGATCTCATCCGGGCTCCAGGGTCAAGTCGGGGTCACAGATAACAGGTCAGATGTCGCTCCACTAAGATTTTCTAGTATCCAAAGCGCTTTCACCTGGAATACTAGAATTATCCTTTTCTTATTTGGAATTAAGTGGGTCAACTAAAGGAGCGCAGGTACTTTGATCTCCAGCTGACGCCATAACCTCAGCAGCTAGCAACTGTTGAGTTCCGAGGGTGCAAGGCACTTTAATAGGTTCTCTTCCCTCAGTACTCTCTCAGCAGGTTTAAAAGCAGGCACAATTATTACAGCCATTTGATGGACAGGAAAACTGAGGCTTGGAGAGGTCTCAAAGTACATTTGCCAATTTCCTCTGCATTTTGCTTCTTGCCTTTACTGTGTGTGTGTGTGTGTGTGTGTGTGTGTGTGTGTGTGCATATGTGTGCTAGGAATTGAACATCCAAGGCCTCACACTTGCTACGGAGGCACTTTCCTACTGGACTACAACTCCAGTCCCTGTGCTGTGGTCTCTCTTTGGTCTAGAGAAGACTTGGACCTGCTGTGCCTCAGTTGCCCCACTGGTGACACAGGCAGTGCTACCCTGCTGCTTAGGGTAGTGGTGGTGAACCTATGGCATATGTGCCGCCGCCGGCTGTTCATTATCTTTGAAAGCTCTGAAAGGTTCGCCATCACTAGCCTAGAGGTGGAGGAGATATCATGAAGTGCTAAAAACTGACCAGAGAACAAGGGTCACTGAGCCCGTGTCCTTTGGTTTTCTCTGTAGAGACCCTTTGCTAAAGCTCGACAATTAGTATATATGGTGGCCTTCCAAACACGCCTTCTCCCTGTGTATGCCCTCACTGGGTCAAAAGCAAATCTCACAAGAATGTTATGATTTCTGGAAAATTAAGTATGTTCAGGAAGTGCCTTGTTTTGTAGACGGGTACCCTTACTCATGGAAACTACTTCGCAAACTCCCTCAGCAAAAGTTTGCAGGTAACACATGCACCTCGTTATGTGACGGTAGTAAGATGAGAACGAAGGGGTCTGAGCCAGCTTTGAGTTCCTACCTAAGGCTGTAAACTTACTTCCTGTCTCCTGATATAACTTTTCTCTGACATTACAACGACCAAAATCAGAGGCTACATATGATTTCAGGTACATATGTTGAATTTAGACCGTTATATTATGGCACCAAACTTCATGTTCTTGAGGCTTTGTGTTTGGTTTGGTTTTGCTGTGCTAAGGAGAAAGACCAGAGCCTCGTGCATACTAGGCAAGTGCTTCCCCAGCCTAAAGAAAAATATTATTGGTCATGTTGACAATAATTCTTAATAAAAATCACCAACATGCACTGGGCAGTTATTACTGTCAGGTACTGTACTGAATGTTTGCCCTTCCTTTTCTCTTGTAACCCTCACGTGCAGCCCTGGCTCCCACCCCTGTGCTGGCTTCTTCTCCACACAGCAGTCAGCGAGCTCTTTGGAGAAAGGGGATGTGGCCCACGGCTAATCTTGTGATGGCTTCTCATTGTGCCTAGGAAAGCTTCAGCAGCTTCTACTGGCTTATGTTATGGTTTGTGTCTGGATGTCCCCCCAAAGCCTACACAGTCATGGGGCGGGCTTCTAGAGTTTGTTACTGATCCATGGTCCCGTGCTGGGATTACGGGTGTGAGTGCTACACCTGCCCTGGAGCAGGCAGCCTGTCTATACGGGAGGAAAGGGACTTGATCTTTTTTGCTCTTGCTTTTGTTATCTTCTGTCACCGTGAACTGTCACCCTCTGCCATGTGCCACCCTGCTTTGGAGCCAGCTGGGTATGGACTGAAACCTCCACAAACCGGGAGCTAAATAAACCTTTCCTTCCTTAATTTTGGGTGTCGGGTATTTTGTCTCAGCAATGAGAGAAACTAACCAAGACAGCCTGCAAGTTGGCACCGTCTGGCTGCACATGGTATCGTTCCACCAGCCTTTACTCCGCCGGCCAGTGCCACCCTCTGCAGCCGCTCAGCGCTGCTCGGGCTTGTTCAGCCCTCAAACACACTCGTTCCTCAGGGTCTTTGCCCATCCTCTTCTCTCAACCTTCGAAACACTTCTTTTCCCATCTTTCGATGTAAATATCTTTATCTCAGGAAGGCCTTCCTTTAAACTTTTTCCTTTACTTTCCTTTCCTAAACTTGTTCTTTTCCTTTACAGCACTTGACATCGTGTAAAATTACTTGTTCTGGGCGCAGTGTTCGTCCTTCTTCCTGAGCCAAAATATCAAGGAGGTCTGGGCACACATTCAGCATCGCTCCCGCTGTAATCTCAATTCCTGGCACTTTGGGATGTGCAACAATACCTGCGAGATCAACAGGGTAGGAGCCTGGAAGGTAAGTACTGCAGTTATGCTTATTTTATATCTGAGGAAACTGAGGCACGGCGGTGTTAAATAACTTCCCCAGTGTAACTGGACCTGAAATGGGCTACCTCAGATTGCTACACTGATTGAGACAAAAAGGACATGACAGACTGGGTACATCATAAAGGGCTGGGGTTGTAGCTCTGTAGTAGAGCACTTGCCTAGCATGTGTAACCCTCTGGATTTAATTCCCAGCACCATAAAGAGAACAAAAGAGAGGAGAAAGAAATTGTAACTTTCTGGGAACAATTTCAATTTATGTAAGGGTAGTATCTCCAAATACACTAGAGACTGACATGTCAATTTGCATGTCCATTCCAACTACATGAAGCATTCTATGACTTTAGATGTTATGTTTTCTGCTAGCTCTGATTTAAAAAATATATATATATCAAAGTATCTGGACCTCAGAACTGTTCCTTGAGACACTATGGGCAGGGGGCCGCTCCATCTAGTCATTTCTGTTCTACTCTCACCTAAGGAAACAGGCAGAACATGCTTTTCTGGCAGAAAAGCAGGAGCCACACAAAGCCCAAACCCACCGATTGCCAGCTACTTTTAAAATCTTTGAATAACTTATAAACAGTCCTTACCTAAGGAGAAGGCGAAAACCAAATGAAAGAAGAGTTGTTTTCATGCTGCAGTCCCTTCACAGCTTTCCGTTCACTGTTTGTCTAGACAGTAAGTGGATAGCTTTTTGGTAAGAAGACAAACGTCATAGGGTTTATCTTTGTGCAACTTTCATGGCTTAGATAAACTTGGAGGAAATGAACAGGGTTTCCAGTAAGGTCTCCAGGCTGCAGAGGGACTTGCTGCCCTCCAGAGAATTGAATCTCATTTCCTTCCGGCAGGAACTAGCAGTGCTCTGTAGGAAAATACAGGAAGTTGATTCATTCACACAGAACAAAAATCAACAACCGCGGGGGGGCGGTGCATTTTCCTGAAACGTATGAATGTTCCTGGTCCCTAGCTTCACATGACACTGTGTATGGTTTATACTTCACATACCACAGGAGGCTGAAGGTGGTCATTTCCTGGCCTCCTCCAGTGGTGGTTTTCCAGTGTGGAAAGCATTCTGACTAACCAATGGCGCTCCTTTCTCTCTCTCTCTCTCTCTCTCTCTCTCTCTCTCTCTCTCTCTCTCTCTCTCTGTTTCTCTCTCTCTCCCCCTCTCCCTCTCCTTCCCTCAACTTTGAGACTTCATTCTAGTGAAAGAAAGCTGACATACACTTTTATACCTCAGAGGCAAGGGGAGATGAAGGTGAGCTGCAGGGAAACAACTCAAGCTGGTCTTGTAATCAGTCATCTCCACCTATCGTGAGAGTTTTAACAAACAAAACCGACCCACACAGCCTGGAACTGATATCTATTTGTAGCACATTACTTAAAACATTAATGAAACACCATCTACTAACAGGTGGTTTTCAAAAATATAGTATTTGAAACAAACCAAGGGTTTTAGAATTTTGTAAACATATCAACTTGTGACAACACAGGCAAGAGAGATTATGTGTACCTTCGGTTGCTTTTAGTATACAACCCTGTTTTTACTGATTCAACTGCTTTTTCATATTTTGGAGTGCGGATGTGGACACACATTGTGCAAGTGTTTGTTGGGGAAGTGCTTTCAGGTCTTGAGACCTCTATGTAACATTTATTTGCTGTTATACGTAAACCATGTTGAAGTTCAGCAGAGACAGGCAATGCAGACCTTCATTTTGCTTTGGTTTCATGAATATACAGATTAACTTTTCTCTTTTATGTAAGTCAAAATTCTTCCTTCATGGAGGCATCCACTCAAACCTCCAGGAAAGTGTCCCTGCGCCATGGGAACTGTTAGCACACTAGATGCAGTCCAGTATCTGCAGAAATGATAGACTCTGAGGGGGTAGTCGGCATATATGGGGGGTTAGAGACATTTAAGAATCTTAGTCCTTCAGGATGATGAGTGTACATTGCCAGGAAGGCAATATCATGTCACCAAATGGGCCCCTGGTTAATCATAGTGAGTGAATGCAGTGACCCAATTTCAAGAACAAGTCTTCCAGATCTGATGATCAGCCTTTAGAAAGAGTCAGATCCAGAGATTGTCAGTCTCTCCCCAGTATTGTTCAGGGTGGGGAGAAGAAGGTAATTTGACCAGTGTTCAAAACAATTAGGTGGTCTGAAATGCACTTCTCTACAATGGAGGTGGCTATAGGCAGCTCCTGAGCATAGATAGCAGCATCTGCCAGCATTATCCGTATTATTTTGGCTGGTGTATCTTGCGCTAAATACGAACTGGCTAAGTTTATAGTTCTCACGTCAGCTTTTTGTGGTTTGAATTAAACAAGAGGTAGTCCTAAGCCAACATCTCCAGGTGCCCTAACAAATCGACTCACTTCCCCAGGGAGAGCAGCCTGACCGACCCAGCAGGCCCCAGGATGATATCTGTAGCTTCTCTCTGACTGAAACCAACCAACCAACCAACTAACGACCTGAAACAAAGCCCAGGACACGATGAGCCTACAATACGGGAAATGCTCATTTCTTCAGAACACCTTCTATCTGGGTTTCAGCAGCGGCAGCTAATACTTTTTTATGATGTATAACCATTCACCAAAATAAAGACTTTTGTTTGTGCAGTACAGTCTGAAAATGGACGCCCCCAAGTCAAGTTTCTAAGGATTTTCTCCCAGGAAAAGTGTCTGTGCAAGAACCTTCCCAAATGGACATAACTATTTCTAGTAGGGTAAGAAGCCTGGGATATTCTCAACAAAATTATAAAAGAAATGCCACTCTTATCATTGTGAGGAGGGATACCAAACCCAGCAGGTACGGCCTCTTAGGAAGTGGAAGAATGAGTCAATGAACGAATGGCTGTGGCACCATTCAGACAGTGAGAAAGCCAGTGACAGTCAGCCTCACTGCTTTCTGGGGAGGATACCTGTTCACAGGACGTTTTCTTAGTGATGGAAAGCAGTGCACACTTTGGCCATGTCAAATAGTCTGAAGACAATTAACCCAGGTTTTCAGAGAACATTCTGGTCTTGTCTAGCCTGGCAGCTGCCTCAGTGCCTTCCTCATCAGTGGTCGAGTTACTCAGGTGATCCTTCAATTTACCTGAAGGCATTAGACGAGTAATGTGAAATTCCAGAAGAATTGAGCTCATAATGCGATAAGTAACAAAACTCTACAAGCCTACTAGAGGAGAAAATTGAAAAGGTTGCAGCCACTTATTAATAAGACACATGAGCATGAGATGTGTAAAGAGTGCTTGGACTGCAGAGGACAGATCGTCAGTGGGGAAGTCCTTGGAGCAGAGATGGCCACCCACAGCCTGCGGACAAACCCAGCCAGGATTTGATATCCCACTGACATTTTTTTTTAGTAAGCTAATGTGAAATCAAGATTTTTTTTTACAGTTAGAAAAACTTACATTTTCACATCTCTGTACAATATACAATGAAATATACAAACGAAGTTCTTCAGTTTTAGCTTGAATCCATCAGTCTAGGTCAGAAAGAAAAGGATAAAATGATTCTGTCGTCCAAACAATTAAAAGTTTTTGTTTTTGGGAAAATGAAACCACCTCACATACACTGAAGAGGGCCGGAACTATTCAGCCAGGGAGCCCAGGAGGCAGCATTT
This sequence comes from Chinchilla lanigera, assembly GCF_000276665.1. Taxonomy (NCBI): domain Eukaryota; kingdom Metazoa; phylum Chordata; class Mammalia; order Rodentia; family Chinchillidae; genus Chinchilla; species Chinchilla lanigera. The sequence goes on from NW_004955444.1 coordinate 17,827,143, forward strand.
AAGGAGAGCCCTATGCTGAGTTCCTGCAAGCATAGAGTTGGCAGCTGGGAGTGAGGCGTCCTAAACCTTTGTGACAGCCTTACCTTACCTAAACAAATTAGCAGTCCTGATGGGAGAAAGGAAAACAGAATGTAGATAAAATGAAGGCTGTTTTATTTATTACAGTTACTTAAAGAGGTGTTTGGCATCTCATTTCTGTTACATTATTAGAACAAAAATTACAATTCTCCTAAATTTTAGTTCCTTGACTATATTGAAGTCATGGGGCTTTTATTACCTCGCCCTATATAAGAATGTGCTCTTAGAAACTTCTAGAAACTTACCTAAGTACTTCTGTCTCTTGTTCATAAGATTATTTCTTGCTATCATTGAAACCCCTTTCCCAAGCTCGGCACGTCCAGTGTATGTGGAATAGTTCAGTAATGTTTTCTGTAAACTGTATTTTCCAAAAAATATCTTATTCCTCATTTTTCTAGAAAACATCTAGCTCCTCTTGAGCCCCTTTGTCTTTTTAAAAAAATCAAACCCATTTTTCTTTGTCATTGAGAGGATTGGTTTCTAGTATTTCCATCTAGTTATCCACCTGATAGTGGTACTTGGAGTTTAAAGAAACTGTCCTCTCTATTCTACAAAGATCTTTCTCTCAGCAAGTGAGGCTTTTGGCTTATATGATACACATCCTTTAGGAAAAATATAGTAAGTGCTCTTTCTTTGTTGTTTTTTTTCCAGTACCAGGGATCGAACTCATGACCTTGAGCTTGCTGAGCAGGCGCTGTGCCACTGAGCTAAATCCTGAGCCCAGTAAGTGCTCTTTCAACTGCAAAACTGATTGTTGTCCACCCCAACAAAGTATCCAAAGGTTGTACCTTCCATACAGGTCCCCTGACTAAAACACATGATTCTATCATCTTGATGGATGATCCAGGCAATAATCTGTAGCCTGAAGGAATAATTTGCAGCCTTGCTGGTGGCTATTGGCTTTCTATAACCACACTACTTAACAGGGAATTCTCAGTACTGGATGCTAACAAACCCTCTTAGACATTTTCAGAAAACAGCAGTGTGAGACATTAAGAATGAAACAGCAGTGGAGCAAGCAGAGAAAGCTGAGAGGAGAAAGTACACGGAAGGCACAAAGGCAAGGAAGGATGGAGGCAGTAAAAGCCATGAATTAAACAGTAGGTAGAGGAAGGAGAGGGAGAAAGACTTCTATGAGGGATCAATTCCAAGATATTCTGCAGACGCCTGAAACCACAGGTCATATTAAACCCTATACAGACTATGTTTTCCTATACATATGTAACCATCGTCATGTTCAACTTATAAAGTACCATAAGAGATTAACAACAACTAATAATAAAATAGAGCTATAAAATATGCTGTAATAAAAGCTATTTAAAACTTATGAATTGTTCACTTCTAGAATTTTCATTGGACATTTTCAGACTGTGGATGACCTCGGGTAACTGAAAGCTCAGGAAGCAAAGCCATAGATAAGAGGGAAATATTGTGGATGGTGATGGCAGGAGAAACAGAAGCAGAGCAAGTGGGAATTGAGAGGCTCTGAGGAGTCGATGCGGGGTGTTCTGCCTGGGAACATCTACTCTCCTTTCTTAGGCAGCTGCGGCCTGCTGAGTCAGAATACCTCCCCCTGCCTCTGTCTCCTGTTTCTACCGGAAGAGACTGAACCTAGCTCTGCCTTTAGCTGCAGATCCAGGCCCGGGCAGTGAGAGCATCACACACACTCAGCTACAGGGCCCAGTGACCAGATGGGTGTGTGACCCAAGCTGGGCCAAGAGAGTCACTTCCAGAGCTGCCACTGCCACTTTGTTGCTGTTGGGAAACAAAGTGGCCAGAAGCCACCATAAAGAGAAAGTTGGCCACCAAGTGAAGTCTCCCAGAGAAAAGCAGAGCTGTGAGTTAGAAAAAGAAGGCAAGTGTCCCACAGGTGAGGCACACCTGTAGGCCTATCTGCTACAGGGGCACAACAGTGCGGTAGGGCATCACTAGGCAGGGGCATCCCTACGCACTCACTCCTGCAGACAACATCATAACTGGATCTGGCTTGGAAGGATGAGTCACCATTATTTCCAGATATACTCTGTAAACTTATAGTAGTACTTCCTAAAAGAAAAAAAAAGCTTAGAATACAACCGCTCCTTAGCAAGTGCTAGTTATTAGTATAATAGTTATTATTATGAGAAGGTTATTATCATTATCATCAAGTGGAGTGACAGTGCAGGTTTTCAGTGCAAAGGCACAAGATTTCTAAATGACCCTTAAGAATCCCTTAGAAGGGTGCAAACCCGGAGAAGGTTTCTTCTAAGTCCAACACATTCAGATTCTCCCACTGCTGGGCAGATGACCACTTCTTCAGCAAAGCACCAGCTAGAGTTTTGGATTCCTGAGTGTGGGCTGGAGAAGAAGATCATTCCACGCTCCCCATGGAAGGAGGGCGCAGGGAACCTGAGGCCCTGGAGGAGTACAAGACCTGGCTCCCTGCTCAGCCTCACACAGTGTGGTATATGACATTGCACTCAAGATCAGCCTCCTGGTAAGTGCAGCTGGGAAGTCATGTGCAGGCAGATTGTTAGGAAAGTTAAAGGAAACATTTTCAGAGTCAACATTATAGTAATTCTATTTTTTAAAATCTTTTTTATTTTTTATTTTAAAAATAAAAGGAGGAAAACATTAACAGACAGACAACCTTTTACAAAATAAAATAGCAAAAGAACATACAGACAATACAGAGTTACAAACAAAGTGGTAGGAAATGAACAATGCTTGTTGTATTACATATTGATATCTTCAAAGTGGTTCCTCATGAAAACAGATAGAGACATGCAATATTGATCAATCAAGGACTCATTGACAGTTTCAGCAAAGAAATAGAAGACAGTAGAACAACTATGTTAACTATCCTGTATATACATACATACAAAATTTCTCCTTCTTTCCCTTCTCTTTTCCCACATCCCAGTTGCCCTCTACCCTTGAGTGTTTTCTATCATTTCACGATGTCTATCATACCTCCTAGTTTAAATTAACCCTTTCAGGTTTTACACTAGTGAAACAGTGCGGTGCTTGCACATGCAGGTCTGATTTATTAACATTATAGTAATTCTAAAACAGTTTCTGAACACTTCCAAGTGTAAGAGTTCAGCAATCCAGAAGTCCAGCTTTGCCAAGAAAATGTTGACAGTGATAAAATCTGCTCGTGTCCCCACTTTCCTCCCTGACCACAACTGGCCTTATTAAGGGCGGTGTTCTGGGAGCCCTGCCCAGGGAAAAGGGCACAGCTAAAATCCCCGCCATCATGACACGCAGAGAGTCCAAGTATTGTATCCTCAGAGTCACCTTGAAGGTGGAAACTTGATTCAGTCAGACTTCGGGTCAAGACCCCATGTGCACTCAGTGGTGAAAAGAGAACTGAAAAAATAGAAACCAGAGAGTAGAGTGGGGTGTGGAGGGGGAGAAGACGGAAAAAATCATGAGTAAAGCTTACTGAAAGTAAATATTGAGTCCAGTAGACCTGCATCTGCCTTCAGGGAGAATTAAGTGGGTAGGGACAATGAACAGAGCCAAGGAATATTTTTGACAGATCAGAAATAATCTCCTAGAAGGCCCAGGACCCTATTATCTATTCACTTTGGATCTTTCCCTCTTCTCTCCCTCCAAAAGAGAGCAACGATTGTAATGATTTAGGGTCTGAGTCAGATAAATCTGGATTCAAACTGACTGTGTCAACTGGTAGTTGTTTGCCTTGAGGTAAATTATGTCACTTCTTTTGGCTTCAACTTCTCCACCTTGCCAGTGAAGGTGATAATAATTCTACTTGTCTCGGAGACCGATCATGGGATCATAAGACAATGGATGAGAGCTCCTGGCACAGAGAAAGTGTGCAGTAAATATTAGTTGTTGCTATGACACTCTCTCCCACCCTTCATTACTTATGCCGTCCCTGTGATAAGTTCTGTGTGTATAGATTATTGATAAGCACTGTTCCTCTCTGGGCATCCCAAGGCTGTATGGAATGCTTAGGATGTCACTTTGATCTTGTAGGTGTTTACAGTCAGCAGAAATTAATTCACCATTAGATTTGTCAGTTACCATAGGCTTCAGGGTCCCACTTAGAAAAGACCTTGAGCAAAAAAGAAGGAAGCATTCAATGTCAATAAGTGAATTTTCATTTTCACCAAAGTGGGCTCTGATTCAAATTAAGAGGCCTGGGATGTGAAACTTCTTAGAATGGCCTCCTTCAGTAATCAGGTGTAGGTTTTGGTCTTTGTATTCAAAGGCAGAGCTTGTAAGAAATAGGCTTTTTCAAGGACCTCAAGTTTGTACCAGAAAGAAAACAGCTGAAATATGTCCACAGCAGGTTTTGTCATACCCTAACAAGTTGAGAAGTGGTTATTCATGTTTGCAATTTTACATTTCTCTTCAAGAATGGGTTTTCCAAATGTTGGTCCCACCAGGCGACTTATTCTTGTTCTAGAATAAGAAAGAGATATGATATCCTCTGATGATAAGAATATCATATGTATTTTCTGTTGAATTTATATTTGGCCAAATACTTGATTAATGGTGGTTTTCCATCATATGAATTTGCATAAGGAGATTTAGATGCATGAAATCATCTACTCATCTTTTGGAAAGTAAACCAGTTTTTTAAAAGTAGGCTCTGATAATATTCATTACAGTTTTAAACAACTTTTTTTTCATTTTATCATAGTCATAGTTAATTTTGTGGCTCAGGTACACAAAGAGATTTAAAGCAATGTTTATAAAGTGAATTAGCTTCTCCTTTCCCTTATTTAGAGTTCTCCGTCCTGAATATCCTCCAAGTATAATGGAGAGACAATTTATGAGTAAGATCTCTGGTGTCCTTGCTTCTAGGATTGCTCTGGAGGATTTATTATTTCAGTTCTGCTTCTCCCTTAGGGCCAGAAAACAGGCTCAAAGATAGTGGCTTTGCCACTTGCATTTGTAAAAGAATTGTTGAGGGGCTAGGGGTGTGGCTCAGGGGTAGAGCACTTGCCCAGCATGTGCAGGCCCTGGGTTAGGTCCGCTGCACTATTACAAAACAGAACAATCAATCAAAAACAACTATCATGGGTAGGGTTGTAGCTCAGTGGTACAGCATGTGCTTAGCACGCTCAAGACCTTTTCGGGGGCTCAATTCTCCTTAAACTTTCACCATTTCCTTATAATGAGTACACTTAAAATCCTCTCTTCTAGCTATTTTGAGACTTATATGCAGTATTGTATATGATATTCACCCTACTGTGCCACAGAACATCATAATTTAATTCTTTTTATCTAATCATAATTCAGCCATAAAAAGGGGATGAAATACTTTCATTTGTGACAACACCACAAACCTGGAAGACATTATATTAAGACAAATACATGCGAGTTAAAACTGTTGATCTCATAGAAGCTGAGTAGAATAGGCTGGGGAGAATAATGAGGAGGGAAAGATGGAAAGAGTTGGTCTTCCCAGAAATTTCTATGGGGCAGAACTCTAATTAGAAGGAAAATCACTTCCAGATAAGCAACTAGCCCAGATGCCCAAAACTGGCTTCATCCCTAACGACATTACTCATCCTAATCCTAGGTCTATACACCGTGATTTCCAAAGCCAGGCCTATAAGCACATAGTAATTTGGGGGAGAATTTAGAATATCCCAAAGGACTCCGTAAAATCCATCCCAGCCCACTGTTGCTTAGTCATCCTGCCCGGTTTTCACTGTCAAAAGTGCTGTCAAAAAGCATAATATTGTTTGTCTCCTAGTTTCATTTTTTAATTTCAAGAGATTTTTATATAGAGAGATGAGTGGCCAAAATAATACAGTGTTTCCACATATTCCACATGCAGCTTCGCCTCATTAACTCCTTCCATGGCCACAAAATAAGTATAGCATTCAGAAATTAACAGTATAATTCTATTAGTCAAAATGTAGTCTTTCATTTAGATTTCAGCAGGCGTTTGTTTGTTGGTTTTTACTAATGTCTTTCTGTGATCTGGACTCCAATCCAAGACAACCCCCACCTGCCCCCTTGCATGGAGTCACCCTGTCTCAGCCCACTTTGGTCTGCGACATTCCTCAGCCGTGCCTGGTCTTTCATGACCTCAACACTTTGAAGAGTACTAGTCAGGAACTTTGTAGAATGTTCCTCCGTTTGGCTTTGCCTGCTGTTTCCACATGACTAGGATTAGGCATTACGAGGGAGGACCCTACAGAGGTGACATGACCTTGCAGTGTATCGTGTTTGTGGCATACATGTCATCAGTGTGTGTTATAACCATGCAGGTTGAGCTTAACCCCTGCTTAGAGCAAAGTCTGCTAGTTTTCTCCACAGTAACATTACTTTTTCTTTTAGTAATTTTTAAAGGGGAAGGGAAAAGAGATACTTGGAGACCATATTGAAAACATGTTTCTTCTTAAACTTTATCTTACAATTGTATCATTCATCAGTACTAAGATTGCCTGGAGCAATTAGTACTGTGTTGTCACATAGTATTGGTTTAATAACAGTTATGGGATACTAAGAAAAAATTATGTTACACATATTTATCAATTGTAAGACCCAACGTGATTTCAGAAATACAAAAATATGAGTGAGGGGACATTTCTGAATGGATGAAACACAGTCACATGATGATGAAAGTCTCTGAGGCTTTCAGAATCTGCACCAGGGGCTGGAGATTTAGCTCAGCGGCACAGTGCCTGACTGGCAAGCACGAGGTCATGAGTTCGATTCCCAGTACTGGAAAAAAAACAAAAACAAAAACAAAAAAACAAAAACAGAATCTGCACCAGTATCCCCTCCTGTCTAGGGCTCAGAGTCTACACTGCGTGTGCGTGTGTGTGTGTGTGTGTGTGTGTGTGTGTGTGTGTTCCTGGGGACTGAACCCAGGACCTTCACACTGAGGTACACCCCCATCCTACGTATGTGTTCAAATAACTCTTGTGCTATTTTTTTTTTTTTTTCAACCCTTTGATTTATTTATTCTTTGTTATTTTTTTTTTTTTTTTGGTTTCTCTTGTGCTATTTAATAATGGCCCCTAAGCTCAAGAGTGGAGGTGCTAGTAACTTGGATTTGCCAAAAAGGAAGCAATTAAAGTGCTGTCTTTAAGTGAAAAGGTGAAAGACTGCAACATATTAAGGAAAGAAAAACAATTGTATGCTGAGGTTGCTAAGAGATGTACGATCAAATCTTCTATCTATGAAATTGTGAAGAAGGAAAAAGAAATTCATGCTGGTTGTGTGGTCAAAACTCAAAATGTAAAAGCTACGGCCACAGTGTATGTTAAGTGCTTAGTGAAAACAAGGAAGACATTAAAGTCTAGAGCTTGCTACCAGCCACAGTTTCAGGATCCCTGGGGTTCTTGGAACACATGCCTCACAGCTAAGGGGAGAGTACTATAATCTGAGTCTGAGGTACGTTCAGCTTCTGCTCATGACATAGTGATCTCTCAGTCTCCCTTCCTTTGCGTCCCTTTAACCCCAGACTCCCTGAAATCTGGGATCTACCACTAGCATTCTACGAAATGCTCAGAAGAGGAGCCTAAGTCCCTCAATGGTCTAAGGGAGTGGACAACCTCAGTCCTTGCCCTGCTTAACCCTCCTGTATATATGTTTATGTTGATGTCTCCTTCTCGATCCTATGTTTTATTTCTAAAACACTTTCCTTCTCTTCTTCTTCCTTCTCCACCTCCTTCCCTAGGCCTTTCCCATACAAACACTAAGTGGTTTTGCTGGTGCTGTTGAATCCTCTTATCAATCTTCTACTTTCCCCCTTTGACCACGTTGACTCCTGGGCCAGTGACACATGCCCATGAATTTTACATCTGTGTTTCCACGCTAGGTCTATCTTCTGGCATCTAGACCCAATCTTCTAACTTGAATTTCTTTCAAATACACTAAACTCATAAAGTCCAAAAACCAGAGTATACTCTCTTCTCTTCTATTTCTTCTTCTTCCTGTATTCTTACCTCACTCAAAGGTCTTCCAGCTCACATATTCAAACTGAAAACATTTAAGCTTATCTTTCATTTTTCTCTTTCCTTTACATCTCATATCCATATTATCACAAATATTTTTCAGTTGTGTCTTCAAAGGATGTTTTAGTCAATCCCATTCATTGTCACAGCCATGTCTTACTTCTGACCCTTACACTGTCTTGCCATTGACAGTAACTAACTTAACTGGTGTCTTGGTTATAGAATTTTCCCACTTAAAACCATCTTCCAAAATTATCTTTCAAAAGCAGAAGTTTCATAATTTTTCTTTCTTCCTTAAGCATCATTGCTAGTCCCCCTTGGAAGATAAATACCTAACTTTCAAGATCTCAAAATCAGGGGCTGGGGATTTAGCTCAGCGGCAAAAGCGCCTGCCTGGCAAGTGCAAGGTCGTGAGTTCGGTTCCCGGTACCGGAGGAAAACCAAAAAAAAAAAAAACAAGATCTCAAAATCTATTCCCAATCTCCCCTCTTCAGCCTGATTTATCCTACTAACTTTAGACTATTGAGGTTTCCTGAATATGTCATTAAGCTTAATAAATTTTACATTCTGGAATTCTTTCCTGCCTGTCCCTTCCATCCTCAACCCTCATTTTTCTTTAATGCACCTTTTCTTAGCTTTCAAAGTCTGATATACATATTACTCCTCCTGTAAGTCTTCCACAGTTATCCTTGTTGGAATTAATGATTCTATCCTTTGTGTCACCCTAGGCTTTATAAATACTTCTACTAAGCACATATTCTAACCTTTCATAATTTAGATACACTTTTCACATGAGACTCTAAACTCCATAATTTTTTTTTTTTTTTTTTTTTTGTTTTTTTGGTTTTTGTCCGGTACCGGGAACCGAACTCATGACCTTGCGCTTGCCAGGCAAGCGCTTTGCCGCTGAGCTAAATCCCCAGCCCCTTGGATGAAATATTTTAATGCTGAT
>NW_004955444.1:17836203-18039938 GCF_000276665.1 Chinchilla lanigera
CTGAGCTAAATCCCCAGCCCCTAAACTCCATAATTTTAAGGACTTTGTTTTATTCATAGGTCTATCCCAAAGGCACACAATGGGTGCTCAAGGAGAATTTCTCAAACTGTTGACGTATCACGTGAACTTGTTGTAGTAGATAATTACCATAAACTTCTGGGATATTCCTTGCTGGTTTTTGAATGTGATTTGTCTCTCAAGGATTCATGTGATGAAAGCTTGATCCCAATGTAGTGACAATAAAGCAGGATGAGACTTTTCAGAGGGCTTCTTAGAAGAAATTAGGTCATTGAGGGTCCTGCCCTGAAGGAACTGATGTAGTTCTCGAGAGAGGGCTATTACTGAAAAATGAGCTTGACAGCTTCCTGCGCTTTGGCTTCCTGCATTGCTGTGTGATCTGTTCCTCTGGGACGTGACCCTAATATGATGCCATTTGCCTTGTTGTGATATAGTCAGGGGTCCCTTGGAATAATCAGCTCCAAGTTGTATAGATGTTTAACCTCCAAACCTGTGAGTGAAGAAACTTATTTTCTTCATAAGTTATTCAGCTTTAAGTACTTTGTTATAGCAATGGACAGCTAATAAAATCCTTTCCCTAGTTTTAGGGAATGTCCCATCTTATGAGATTTACAAGAAGCAGATCCAAATTCCCATAAAAGGACCTGCAAATGTCTTTATTTTCCTGGCCTACCTGATAGAGCAAGGGCATGGCTCAGCTCCACCCATCAAACACATGTGTGCTGCACTGGCAGTCAGACAAGATGCAAAGTGATGTGGGGGCACAAGCGGCTCTCTTTGGTACAGGGATGACTGCAGCAGGTCAGGCCCAAGGAGAGCAGACTCAGCAGTGCTGGTTCTCACTCTCAGTACTGGAGCTGGAGGAGCGAAGCATGGGGGACAGCAGCCATGGTTCTTCACTAGATAAATCCTGGGATGTGGTTTGGAATTGTTAGTCTTTCTTCTCTCACCCTCATTTCTTTACTGCTCAATCTGCGGTATACAGCCAAGAATATTCACAGATGGGAAAACAGGAACCAGAGATGCTTATAGGAAACAGACCTCACTGTAATGAGGAAAATTTTGGATTGGTTATCAAGCCTAGTTAATGCTGATGGCAGAAAAATTACAGGGAAGAATGTGACGCTGACAGATCTTATGGCATGGTGGCAAAATGGTTCATCATGACCTGACATTCTCCAAAGTGCCCTCACTCATGGCAGGCTTCAGGGTGACACACCCCTGCCCACAGTGGTAAGGAGGCCATGATTAAGGTAAGGTCTCAGGATGGGGCAGGAGCATCTATGGGGATGGACAGCTTAAGCAAACATGTCAATTTATGGCTCAAAGCATAGCCATTAAACTGAGGGTTCTTAAACTCCTATTTCTTGCTGCCATGGCCTGAGGAAGTCAAAGGCTAAACTCAAAGATGCATCCTGTGGGCCAGTGAATTCACAGTCTTACAAGATCTTTTATGTAAAACGTGGAGCACTGACAAGAAAGAGCACAAACCTACAGGTTGGAATGGGGACTTAGGGAAACCCGGTGGTTTCCGTAAGACCCCAGAGTTAGGATCTTCTGGCTCCCCCAAATTTTTCTTGAAGGTCAAGAAAGGCCGTGAAAAGACTTGCGCATCAAATAAGTAGTTTATTTTTAGCACAAATCTGATAAACACCTATGGGGCTGTGTTCTGAAGAGCTATATCAAGGTAGGAAGTATGCACTTGTACATTAAACAGCTTTGGACAGAGGTGTATTTCCTAGAATCTGTATTAACTGAGCCAGTTTAGGCAGCTGGGAGCAGATTTTGCTATTTATTTGGGAGATTTGTCATGAGAAAATAAGTGAAAAATATTTCTTTCACCTTACCATTGTCTCCAGAGAGGGCACCAAGATAATACTCCCTGTACCAAAGCAGTGAGAAACGCATGCATTAGGTGAGCACGTAATTTGCTTCATATGGCCTTATGGTAGCCACTTTTTGTAGGGTGCATTGATGGTGCTCTTAGCAAACATCAAACCTTGGCAACAAGGAACACCACTAGTCAAGGATGGAGCTTTGGAGAGTGAGGAAAGAAACAGAATCTCAACCAAAGTCCCCTCCCAGCAAACCCAATGAAGTCCTGAGCCCTTCCCCCCGTTATTACATGCATCCCCTCAACAGCGGTGAGTCCTCAGTTTGGCTCTCCCTTTGAGTGGAGTAAGGGCCGCTGTGGCTGAAGAACTGAATATAAATCCCTGAACCATTCTATTTCTAGCACAACATAAACATGTTCTGTGTTCCTTGGAGGGATTACAGAGATAGTTTCTTTTACAAAAGACTTCAAAGATGGAGGGGCCACGCAGTACACAAACCAGAACCAGTTTCTGTTGCTTCTGACAAAGGTTGCTTGTGGATAAAGGAACTGGAACCACAAGTAGTAACAGGCAACAGACTTGAGAGTGCTGCAGAGGGCGGGTGGGTTTTGGAGAAGAGATGACAGTAGATTATCATATGATTAATAACATGGTTGTTTTAATTGCCACTACTGTACCAGATGTGGTCTTTCTCTACCGAACTAAACTAACGCAGCCCCTCGTACTTCCTATGCATGTTCTGCTCTCAAAAATGCATCCTCCTTTTCCTACTAGTAAGTGGGAAACAATGGAAGACATTTGTTTTTGTCTGGCGGGACCCCCGTTCTTCTTCATTATTTTACTTCAGGGCTCTATGCCTGAGGACCTTTGACCATCTCTCTTTCCCTGATGATATCACCCTGGCCTATTCCATTGATAATATGATTATAATAGAACTTAGAAAGCAATAAGTGGCAGGTGGCAGGTGTATTGGTAAGATACACATATCTATGCCAAAAGTATGAGATCTATCTCATGAAAATAAAGGTCATGTAGTAGCTTTTTGACACTATAACAAATACCTGAGACAAACTTATGAAGAGAAAAACTTTATTTTGGCTTCCAGTTTTGGAGGTTTTAGCCCATGATCAATTGACCCTGATGTTTTGGGGCTGATGCCGAGGCAGCACATCATGGTGACAGCATGGGCAGAGAAAAACCATTCATCTTATGGCTGGAAAGTGACAAAAGAAGACTGAGATCCTGCACTCCCTTTGGCACATCTCCAACGATCTCTCTGTCTGTCTGTCTCTATCTCATACTGGAGATTGAAGTCAGTTCTTTCACACTGAGCTACATTCCCAGCCCATTTTATTTTGAAACAAATTCTTGTTAGATTGCTCATGCTGGACTTGAATTTGTCTCAGTCTTCCAGAGTGCAAGGATTACAGGCGTGTGCCGCTGCACCCAGCAATGCCTCACTCTTAAAATTTCCACCACTTCCCAATAGCATTATGGGCTGGGGATCAAACCTTTAACATGGGGCCCCTGGAGAATATTCCAGATCCAAGCTGTCGTGGGCCTTCTCTGTAAGTTTTCTGAGAAAACCAAGGGGGCCTTAAGGCATATCTTGTCAAAAGTAAAGAACTGTCTCTTTCATCTTGAAGCCCCTAAAAAGGAAGCACAATTCTTTCTGAACCTCTTTAGAATTTAGAGGCAACATATACTACATTTGGTAGTGCTGTACTCCCATGGCTTAGGTAACTCAAAGGGCAGCCAGCTTTAAGGACAGCCCTGCTAGCTTCCATCTGCCTGAGACTGTAGCAGAAACAGCTCTTCTATTTTCAGCTTTATGATTGAGTCTATTAAGAACCCTAGTGTGGGTAGTAAATGAGTCCACTATGTGGGGCCTTGCCGGATTCCACAAAGTATCACAGAAGAGGCCTCTAGGTCTCAGGAGCAAAGCTCTTGGCAAGAATTTTTTTGGAGGAGGGATCACTTCTGAACTGTGATGGATGTTGAAAATCTAATCACAGAGCACAAGTGAACTTGAGCTGTGCATCATTCTCCTGGCCATAAATTCAGGCATTCCCAGAAGCACCTATCTTTCAGGTTTAGCAAGACCTGAAGATAGAAAAAAATTATCTGAGCATATGGCTCACATCCCAGTCTGAATCTACCTCCTATATTATGATCCTTCCCTCAACCCACACCTAGACCTTATGAGGAATTTTCTTGATCAACTAACTGAAAAAAATTTAAACCTGATATCTGAATAAGATTTTACACAGTATGTAGGTGCTGGCAGAAAATAGATGGCTGAACAGTAACACCCAACTCAAGGGTGACCTTGAAGGATGTAAAGAAAGGACATATTAGCAGTAGAGCTTCAATTGATTGTTTTATTTTCTATTTAGGAGATGGGAGCTGAGGTTAAGCTATATAAGTGGTCATTAATTATTTGGTAAGGAAATAGTAAAGCACAAGATCTGAGGTTTGGTAACCAGATTAGGGAAAGAATATGGATGATCTCTGAGAATACCATACAATGCTCACCAAAAATTCTTGATGGTGGAGAAGGTTAGTGTTAATAAGATCTACTTGACAGGTATAATGGTTGATACACTGTGTCAACTTGAGAAGTTTAGAAATTTAATGAAGCAATTCAGCAGGGGCCAAGGTCCTCAATTTGCAAACAACCTCATCCTGATTGTGAACTGAAACCTCTATAAACTATGAATTAAATAAATCTTTCCTTGCTTAATTTTGGGTATTGGGTATTTTGTCTCATAAATGAGAGAAAAGTAACTGGAACAGAATTTGGTATCAGGAGTGGGGTCATTACTGACTACCTGACCATGTGGTTCAAAAGCCTTTGGAATTGGCTTTTGGGAAGAGTTTGGAAAGGTTTGGAGATGCCACCTGAAAGAGTAGAGCTGGAGTGCCTTAGGCTGTTCTGTATGGGAGATTCTGGTCAGAGCTCAGAAGACCAAAAGGCTGATACAAATCCTGCCCATAAAGACTAGTTTTGGGAGGTTTCTGCTGAGAAGGACTGCATTGGTTGTTGGACTCCAGACAATGTATGTTATAGACTGGCAGAAAGTTTTCATTTTGCTCATTTCCAGAGACTTTGCATTTTGCTCATGTCCAGAGACTTTGCCTGAGACTGAGATTAAGGGTGACAGACTAATTAATCTGGTAGAAGAAATTTCCAGGCAGTCAAATGTTGAGGCAGTGTTATGGCTACTGTTAGGGGCTTTTAGCCAGACCTATGTTGAGAATCAAGAGCAGAGATTCCCAGCAGGATGATTTAAAATGTTGTGAGTTTGGCCAGAAAGGAAGCTCCAGTAAAGCTGTGGACTACAAAGATAGAGCTGAGGAGAACTCGATTGCTGAGAAGGAACAGGAGAATATAAAAGATGGCCTGAGGTCATTACAAGAAGCAGCAAGTCTCCATCCTTTGCAGCCTCAAAGATGCAAAAGTGAAATTTTTTGCTTTGAGGAGAAAGCCACAGAGCACCATGTCATCAAATGGCAGCAGCATAGAAAATCTGTTCCTCAGAATCAGATTCAGAATGCCCAGCGATCCAGGCACTCAACCCCTATAGCTAAGAGAGAGAAAACTCTGGCTACTGCTCAGCTGGCAGAAGATCTTGGTATCATCCATCTGGTGGTGGTTTTAGGTGCATGAAGAATGCAAGAATTATGGGGTTAAAAAGGGCTTCCACCTCAATTTCAGAAAGCTTGGGAGGACAGGCAGTGTGCCCCTGAGAGGGCAGTGTGTGAAACTGTGAATGAGAAGCCAAAGGTGCAGTGAAGACCCCAGAAATTTGGAAAAACCATGAATGTGGATCATGTAAGGAAAGCTGCAAGGAAGAGCAAAGTGGGCCTAAGAGAGAAGCTATGGGAGCTGTAACTGCCAGAAGTGCCATAGGGGTAGAGTCACTCAAGCCCTTTGGAGCTCACAATTTGCCACCTATTGTTTCAGTTGCTGGACAAGGAACTACATGACTTAATGTTTGTCCTGCTGGATTGTGGACATGCTTTTGTCCTAATCCTTTGCATTCTCGTGTTTGTAACTTTTGAAATAAAAATGTCTCTTCTGTGCCTTGTGTGCCTTTGAATGTTGGAATTGTCTAAGTTTTCATTTCTACAGGGGCTTTCAGCTAAAAGTTTGTCTTACATCTCTGTGCAGACTTGGTACTTGGACTTTTCAACAATGTTGAAATGGTTAGGACTTTGGCAACTCTTGCAGATGGACTAAATGCCTCTTGTATAGAGGGATGTGCATGAGTCTTTGCGGGACCAGGGGCAGAATGTTATGGTTCTAATGTAATATAATGTTGATAGTTCTTAAGGATTGCTAAACATGTGTTATAATGTGCAAGTTGTGAAATGACATGGCTAAGCATGTCTTTTTATCTAAAATCCTGTTTAAAAAATATGTCTGTTTGCCAAGTTGACTGGATTGTAATGGTTGTTACATTGTGTCAACTTGAGAAGTTTAGAAATTTAATGAAGCAACTCAGCAGGAGGCCAGGGTCCTCACTTTGTGAACATCCTCACCTGTGCAAGAAGAGGACAGGGAGATGGTGCGAGCGCCACATTTGCCATGAGGGAGGGGAGCCTGCTTACAATATAAGGGAGGAAAAGAGGCTTATTCTCCCCCCTTGTGCTCTTGCTGCTTTTGCTGTCTTCTGCCACCTTGAACTGTTGCCCCTGTGCCGTGAGCCACCCTGCTTTGGAGCCAGCTGAATATGGACTGAAACTTCTACAAACTGTAAGCTAAATAAACTTTCTCTCCTTAGTTTTGGCCATTGGGTATTTTGTTTCAGCAATGAGAGAAAAGTAATTAAGACAATAGGGTATTCTGAATGTCAGTCAGCCACTGTCCCCAGCAAACAATGGTCCTTCAGTAGGTTCATGAAGTAAGTACAATGAAGGGAGGAAAGAAAGCTATATATGGCCTCTAAAACATGGACATCTGGCTGAGAATCCGACTTGTCTACTGTGACCTGCTGTGGTGATGAAGCCTGAGGGTCAATATGGCACTATACCGAGGGGGAGCAATGAGCCTCTTGGTAGCTTGCTGATTGTGACAGATCCTGTCCATAACCAAGAGGCGTCCCTCCTGTGCTGCGTCCCTAGTTATGGCGGGTAATTTTTTTACCCCTGTCTGGACCTGGAGTGCAGCCTGAGGTGGCAGAATTCTTAGATACAAGTTATAGCAACCAACTCAGACTTTTTTATTCAGGAAGAGAAAACTTAGCAAAATGCACTAATCTGAGGTTCCTATAATACGGCAGTTCCGTAAGGCCTCAGCTCAGGCGGACCTCCTGTCCATAACCATCTGTACTCACTAACACAAACAGTGTGGACTTGGACTGCACTTGCTCTTCTTTCTACGAAGCCTCTTCCTTCCTGGCTCATGACGTGGTTTCAGTGTATGCCTTGTTGATCACAACAGTATCACACACACATAGAATGTCTTCCCACAAAAGTGTGCACTTTTGAGTGAAAAAGCACAAGCAATGGACTTATGCTTGTGAGACTTTCCAGTCTGCACCACACAGCCCACCTCTGTCAGAAGCAGTTGCCTTTGTATGACAGCAGAGCAACCAAAAACAGGCTCAGTTCTCACAATAGTGACAATGGGAAGAGACAATCTTGCTTTTAAATTGTACCAAATTGGGGCTGGGGATTTAGCTCAGTGGCACAGCGCCTGCCTGGTAAGCTCAAGGTCGTGAGTTTGATTCCCGGTACCGGATAAATACAACAAAACAAAATAAAACAAAAAATTGTACCAAATTGTCAGTACACACCATTCTTGACCATAATAACAACAGCAACAACAATGCAGGTTTATACCATTCCGCCGAATGGTTTGGGGAGTGTATAGAATGAGCTGGATCAGCAACCAATACGTGGTACACTTTCCTGGGACAAGGGGTGGCAATGGGAACAGTATAACCTCATGACCATTTCCAACCATTTTGTTTTCTGACCCCATAGCTCTGGGCCTTGTTTTGAAGTCATAATAAACAAGAGGAGAATGCTTCCTCCAGGCAAGCAGCCATCATTCCACTATATTCAAAGTGGAGAGTCATATCAGAGGGTTTCATGAACCTTCCACTACCGGGTAAGGAAGCAAAAAATAAAACAAAAAGCTTGTGTGGGTCAGGTCTTCGCACAGGTTCTCACCAACTGATCTTCTGACAAAGAGGAAATGGAGACACTGCTCCAGGATGGCACAGAGAGAAGCATGGATGAGGCAGGAGTTCTCTGGTGCCTTACGGAACTGCCGTATTATAGGAACCTCAGATTAGTGCATTTTGCTAAGTTTTCTCTTCCTGAATAAAAAAGTCTGAGTTGGTTGCTATAACTTGTATCTAAGAATTCTGCCACCTCAGGCTGCACTCCAGGTCCAGACAGGGGTAAAAAAATTACCCGCCATAACTAGGGACGCAGCTCAGTGGCAGAGAGCTTGCCTAAGGTATATGAGGCCTTGGGTTCCATCCTTCACACTGCAAGAAAAGCAGATTAAAGAGAAAAGAAGAGAAAGAGGAGAGGAGGGAAGGGGCTGAAGAGTGGAGGGAGGGAAAAGAGAAAAGAGAAAGGGAAAGAGGAAAAGAAAGAAGAAAACTGCTCAGCCATAGGCAATGGTAAAGAACGCACACTTATGTACCAGAGAGTTCTTCATTTGAGCACTTGCTCTGCCACTCTGTATTTGTAGCATTTCAGGCAAGTCACCTGACCTTTCTAATCTGTTTTCTTATCTATGAAATAGGAATGACAATAACTTCTGTGGTGGATTAACTAATGGTCAACTTGTAACACCCAGGTGAACTGAATCAGCGAGGTGCTGGCTGTGGAAGGCCCCCGAGGACTGTTGCCAGCAGCATGAAAGGAGAACTGGGGAGTAGGGGGAGATGGTGCGCTGTTGACTCCTGGAGAAGCTTGTTGCACCGGTTTTCCTGATATGAACTCAGCTGTTATCATTGGAGGAGCTCAGGTCCTCGCTGTCATGACGATGGCTGCTGTTCTTTTCGGGGAGCTCTGGTTCTTACCTTAAGTGTTGCTTTGTGGATGTAGTGCAGACTCCTCAGTCTGCTGGTGCAGTTCCTTCATCTCGCTGGAGCAGACTTCCTAACTTCCACCACTTTGGGCCTTCCCCGTGCAGATCGTTGATATAGACTTGCAGGAGATGTTCCCATGGGCTCTGGGCCTCCAGCTGGACTCATGCAGGACTTGCTCAGATGGATTCCTTGAGTCTCTAGTGTGTGGACAGATATCTTCTACTCTTCTGCATTTGACTTTTTGGGTGAATATTTTAAAATAATCCTATAAATTATGTGTCCTGTATTAAATCTAATTCCTTACAAACCCTGACTACAGCAACATCCATATCAGAGGGCCTTCTTGGGAATTAAATGAGTAAGATCTGCATGAAATGCATATAGCAAGGATCAATGACACTATCTACATTTTTTCTGAACTGATGTGAGTCTGATGGAAATTTATCTAAAATTATATATGGCTAGTTACTGTTTGGGTTGTTATCTGTCTTGTTTTCTTTCCAAGCTTCCTTTGTTCTTGGTAGTTACTTTTATTTTATTTTGTGATGGGAGTCAGACTTGGGGCCTGAAGTATGCATGCCAGGCAAGTGTATTGCCAGCCCCTTGATGGTAAATTTATCTGGATTTAGCTGTAGAAAGGGATGTGCCGGTGGAAGTAAAATTGTGGAGAGAGTACACCTGAGGGTTGGTAGCTGTCTCTCACTAGCTGTATGTGCTGCAGTGTTAATTTCCTGACCATAACTTGAAAGGGTAGACGCAGTTTCCTCCAGGTTTTTTCCAGCTCCATCGTGGGTGCATAGAGCAAGGGCTCCCAGGTTGTGCCTCACCTCCACCCTTCCCGCTCTGGGTGTAACCCAGCATGGAGGGGCGATAGGGGAAGGATGGGTGAGATTTACTCAGATCCTACTTTTTCCCCAGAGCCACATTTCTTTTCTAAACATCTGATTCAAAAGATCAGACCTTTCAACCCAGCTAAGACATGGAAAATACTTAAAACTACTTTGGGCAACAATTCCTGCAAAAACTCTGATATACATACTTCCTCCATGTATAGTTCATACTTCCTCCATGTATAGATATGAAATTGACTTGGAAAAAATGATCCAACCAGTATAGAAAAGGCCAGGGCTGAGTAATTTACTTGACTATATTAAACAAATAACTTGAGGAGAAAGGAAATTGTTTAGTAATCTGTAGAATGTTGAAAGGGAGATAATTATTTGGAATATGATGTCATGACTTTAAATTATTTTATCTTTAATTTTAATTAAAGTTTTTCGGAATTTTGCTCCTCTAGCTACATTTTAAAGTGGTGCCTAAACAGACCATTCTAAAAAGAAACCCCGGGTAAGTGTATGTATTTACTAGATTTAGTAATTATATCCTTATAAATGATAATCTCATGTTCTTATCTTTGTTACAGGTATGCTGTGAAGAGGAATCACTCTGAACATTCGAAATATTATACTTAAGAAAAGTGTCTTAAGTGAGGAACTCTCTAATTTAGGCAATAAAACTTTCACAAAATTCTGGAAAAATATTTTCTAAAGCAATAAATCTGGCATAGTTGGCAGAAAATGTGGTTATATACCTAGAAAAAAAAGAATAAAAAATGAAGCTTTAGAAATGATTGAGCTAGGGCCAGGGATATAGCTCAGTAGCACAGCGCCTGCCTGGCAAGCACAAGGTCATGAGCTCGATTCCCCGTACCAAAAAGAAAAAAAAAAGAAATGATTGGGCTTAGCAAGGGGGCTGAGGGTATGTCTCAGTGACAGCACATTTACCTAGAGTGTGCCAGGCCCTGGGTTTGCTTCCTAGTCTACACACTCACACACACACAGAAGCATACATACACACATGCACACAAACACATGCACACATTCCTCACAAAGTTTAGCAATGTTGTCTGTGGGATCAACCTACTAAAATTAATAAAAATTCTTTGTCAGAAAACACCTAACAAGAAATTTAAAAATAAGAACTTTCCCTCATAATAGCAACAAAATCTATAAAATGTGCATAAATTGACCAAGAATTCTAAAGTCTGCTGTGGAGAAAATTAAATTTGATGGATATAGAGGATGCTCTGAAAAATGCTGAAACATCCCATGCTCATAGGTAGATACATGCTTAATAGTTTATGCCAATGTTTCTATGTTAATTCATGATTTTAATTAATCATCCACGATTAATAATCAAACCTTTGAGGAACACATGAGAAGATCTCCACTTCATCAGTCACTTAGAAAATGCAAGTTGAAATCATAAGCAGAAGCCACTGTGAGCTTGTCCCAAGGACTGACCATGCCAAGTGTGATGAGAAATGCAGGATCAGAATCATTGCAGCACTTCCGGAGGAAACAAAATGATAGATTTCCTTTAGGGACACATTTCCTTTACACACACCTGCCCTGTAATCCAGACATTCTATTCTCAGGCATCTATCCAAAAGAAACCAAGACATATGTCTACTAAAAATGTGTATGATTGCTCATAACAGCTTTATGTGTCATAGCCAGAAATTGGATGTAACTCAAATATTCAGCAACAAGCAACAAGATAAATAAATTGGTAAACCTTCACAGGAGGTACTCCTCAACCACCAAAAGAAATGGACTATCGATAAACACAACACACATGAATCTCAAAAATAATGAGTGCTTTGTGAGAGAAGGCATACAAAAAATAGACACCGAATAATTCATTGATGTAAAGTCCTAGGAAATGCAAAGTAACCTGTGTGACAGAAAGCAGATCAATGGTGCCTAACTATTAGGGAATGAAGAGGAAGGGAGGAGTGAGGCAATGTGAGAGAAATGGATACATGTGTGCGTTATCCTGATCATTGTGATGGCTTTATAAAAGGCATTCAAACTTTCTTAATACATTGGCACCACATATGTCAATTATATTTCATTAGAACTGTTAAAAATAAGGTACACTGACAGAAGTTTTTAAAAAATGGAATGAAGCCAGGCATTGTGGCACACACCTGTAATTCCAGCACCCAGGAGGCTGAGGCAAGAGGATTACCACAAATTTGAGGAAAGCCTGGCTTATATAGTAAAACCCTGCCTCAAAAAACATAAATAAATATGAGATTTGTAACAATATCATTTACATAATTAAATAATATATTCACACAAAATAATGTAAAGTTTGAAAAAATAAAATATATGCAATAAATACAGTAGGAAACTCTTCAGGGTGAGTAGGTAGGCAGGAGCTCTGCGGTTAGATCTGAGGTAGAAGAGAATAAAAGATGAAATGAAACAGACTTGTACAGGTTATGAGGCTGAACAAAGAGTTCTACAGAAAAAAACTTTTTAAAATTGTTTTTGTAATAAAGAATTTTCCTATGTCTACAAGACACATTTTCCCCTTCAAAACTAGACCCATGTCTATCACCATTCACGAAACTAAAGTCAAAATGGATCAAAGATCTGAATATTAAAACAGAAACACTAAATATACTGGAAGGGAAAGTAGGTAGAAATCTTGAAGACATAAGTATAGGCAGAAAGTTCATGAACAAAGCCCAGTCTGCATGGGAAATACTTCAAAGAATCAACAACTGGGATCTCATTAAAAATTTTTGGTACCTCAAAAGAAATCACCAACAGAGTAAAAAGAAAATTCACAAATTGGGAAAAAGTTTTATCCAACTGTCCCTCAGACAAAGGACTTCTGTCTACAACATACAAAGAATTTAAAAAAAATCAGGACCCCCCACATTCAAAGACCCAATCCAAAAATGGGCGTCTGAGATGAATACACACTTCTCAGATAAGGAAATACAAATGGCAGATATATACATCAAAAAATGTTCATTCAACGTCATTGGTCATTCGAGAAATGCAAATTAAAACAACACTGAGATTCCATTTCACCCCAGAAAGAATGGCTATCATCAAGAAATCAACCAATAACAAATGCTGGTGGGGCTGTGAGGAAAAAGGAACCCTTCTCCACTGCTGGTGGGAGTGTAGACTGGTGAAACCACTGTGGAAATCAGTGTGGAGATTCCTCAGTAAACTAGAATTAGAGGCCCATCTGACTCAGCTATTCCCCTGCTGGGTATTTTTCTAGAAAAATTGAAAATATCATACCACAGCAATATATGTGTACCCATGTTTATAGCAGCACAATTTGTAGTAGCTAAATCTTGGAAACAACCCAAATGCCCATCAAATGAGGAATGGATAAAAAAGATGTGGTACTTTTATATAATGGAATATCACTCAGCTATAAAGAAAGATAAACTTGAGGCTTTTATAGGTAAATGGATGCAACTAGAGACCATACTCATAACTGAAATAGATCAGAGCCACATATATAAACATCATGTTGTCTCCCTAGTGTAAGAACCTGAAAGAGTAAGTAAAATCCAAAAGGTACAATAGATATTATAAAAGGGAAAGAAACTGCTCAAATTGGAAAGAACAACTGGGGTGGGGGAAAGGAGAAAAGAAAGAAGGGGGAAATATTATATTATATATGTATTATATGTATATACACACACACAAGATAGCTAATTGTATTACCACTTAGTGTTTTTTTATTGAAAGGAACAATTAATGCTTAATTGTTTGATCAATTTTGCATGCCTATATCTGGTAATCTGAACAACTACTTTGAGGATAACATTATGGAATATAACAACCATTGTTGATTTCCTATCATCTTGCTTTGAAATTCTGTATCATTTTTGTTTTTTAAATCTCTTTAAAATAAATAAAATAAAAAGGAAATATTTCTGAGATTCTATGAAACCTATGAAATAATTTTTGCTTCCAAAAGGAGACAAGTTATATTTTCACACTCTTGGAAGTTGAATTGTTGCTTGTGTCACATTTTAGAAACTCCTGTTAGACACTCCGCTAGCAGCAAAATTCTGCATTTCAATAAGGGCATAATTACCATGATGTTTATAAAGCTCCATCATTCCCTCTATGTAGGCCCATTGCACAGATGTTTAAGTACCTTCAAGCTGTGTTTTCATATGTACAGCTAATAATTAATTTCTAGCTGTGGTTTCCCTTTAAATAAAGCCAACAGTAACCAGAAGGTTAGCTTAGCAGAGAAGTTTCCCTATGTAAAACATCATTTATTTTTAGTTTATTGCAGATGTTGGGGGGGGGTGGAAAATAATTAAAAGTGTGTGCTTCCTTATAACATGCTATCTCCACTAACTGAACTTCTAACCTGACATAAATACATTGCATACTGTAACCTGTTCTCCTGATTATTAACCTTGAGTGTGGCAACCTATAAATCATCCCAGAAACAGCTGGCGCTCAGCATTGCCCCAAAGGTGCATGATTACGATCGTTTTATATATATCTTGGTATGCAGACATGAAAAATTCATTGAAGAGGTTGGTATTGTAAGACTTATTGTAATGAATTTTCTCAAAAACATAGATCATGCTTAAAATAGGTGTCTGCTTATTCTAATGCAGCCATTTATATCTTCCTGAATTACCTTCCCCGTAGCTCAGCCATTTTCTTAGAGTCAAACATGATGATACCTAAACAGATTTACTACACCACTGTGCACTGCTTCAAAGTAGAAGTTCGCTGTTTTCTTTTTTCTCTTTCCCTTTCTTTCTTTCTGCATGTGAATGCCTACAGAATTCAAGGGTGCAGCTACTTTAAACAGAGGGAATCATTTGGAAAGACATTCTCTCAAGGCATCCCCATCTGTTAGGGTTTATCAACCATGAATACATGGAGAATCCCCTGAAAGCTTTATGCTTCTTATAACTCACCAAGATGTTCCACTACTCCATGAAAAAAGTTTGATCATATCTACATTTATTAGAGGAGTGAAGTGTTGCGCTAACAAATTCCATGAGTGTCACAAAATGTCACTGTGCAAACGAGGCAGTCTCACTGAGGTGGTGACCTTGTCAAGGTCACACACGTAGAAAGGACAAGGGCCCAGATTTGGCTTATCTCAAGGTGAGGCATATTCTGAGATACCAGAGGACTTCAACCTAGGAACGAGGCAAGGCAGTGGTTCAGCCCACAGTGAACATACTGTGTTGCCTTTTTCTGCTGGAAAATCTACACATACGAACACATGATTAGAGAAGCCTAGTTCCTGTAGGTGTTTAAATCATCATTCTGTTTGATTGCTTTGTTTCTGTTTTTATTTTTGAGACAGGGTGTTGCTCTGTAGTTCAGGCTGGTCTTGAATTTAATGGTGTAGCCCAGGTTGGCCTCAAACTCACCATCCTCCTGTGTGTTTCCCAGGTGCCGGCTTTAAATTATCATTCTTTCCCAGGTAGGAGCTGCTAAAAACAGTAAACCTTTATTGTGTCCTTAAAATGAGCTTTGGGAAGGAGACAGGTGCCTGGCAGCAGCTTTCGGACCCGCGTTGCTGAATACTGTCTCTGTTGGAGCCCAGAGCCTGCCCCACAGTTCCCCTTCCCCCAAAATAGCCCAAGTCTGCCCTTCTGACTGCAGCTCCTGAGGGTACTAACCCTTGGGGCTGGATAGACTGGCAGCAAATTAGACATTAGACTTTTTAAGTAAAAAGGTGAGAATTCAGACTGCCCAACTGGTAGGGATTTATGCCGAAAAGCCTCTTTCCTTTCACCGAGGCTTCCTCTTCCTAAGCAGGGAAAGCTGAGTGAACTCTCTAGGGCCTGTTTTGTTTTGATTCGAGTTTTACACTAAAGGGCGAGTCGGAACTGGAGCAGGGGCCCTGAATGTGCTGAGGCGAGGGAGGGAACCGAGGGCGCTGACTGCCGTCTGGCAAGGGCGCACACACCTGGACTGTTCAGGAACCTGGGCTAGCTTGGCAGGGATGCTGTGTGCGTCCCCTGGCCAGCTTCCTGGAGCCAGGCAGAGAGGAAAGGGCTGCCTTCTGTCTTCTAGCTTTGTGTGAAGACCGAAGGGAGGAGCCTAGAAGGTTCACGAGACGGCTCCCAACTTCTCTCAGCCACTGGGAATGAGGGAACTAACTCATTCCACCAACACAAGCACACACTCACCGAGCGCGGGACAGTACAATGGGGACGGCACTCCCTGTGGTACCGTCGTTACGCAGGGACGTGAGCACAATGGTGGACATTGTGAGTGCGCATTCTGGGCCAGGGTGCTAAGGAGCTCCAGGCACGACCTCATTCAGCCGCCAGGACGGGCCACATGCGGCCACTGCTGACACCCCCACTCTGCGCAGCGGGAAGGGGGCAGTCCTCAGTGCTTGCTGTCATGCAGGGAGGGGAGAGGCCTCTGCCCAGGAGGCATTTTAGGAGAAAACACAATTTAAACGGGTTTTCCTCCTCAGGGACTGGCCTGTCTTGTACTTTCCATTTCTGAAGTGGAATTAAGAGCAATTCCCCACCAGCTTCAAGTTCCTTTGCTAGTTTGGTCTCAGACAGAGGGAGTCACAGACACCCTGAAGACTAGATTGCGTTTAGGGACCTTCTCTCCCGAAAAACTGCACAAAGCTGGGCATGCGTGTTCAGGTGGTTGGGATCATCCTCATCGCTCTCCATGAAAGCCGACCTGCGGACCTGAGGACAGAAGCTTGGTTTTCTAGCAGGGTTTTTCAAAGTCCAGGCCGCCAACAATTACTGCATCATAAATTAGAGGGAATGGCCACTTATTTAATGAAATAGAATACAACAGGAAATATCAGAGTGCATTACACAAAGAATGTATTTTATAAAGTTTAAAAACTTCCTGTCCAAATACTAACGTGCATAAGACCCTAGGGTTAGTTCTGTTGCTCACTAGCACTGAAGAACCTGCATTCTAGAAGCCATCCCCAACCCCGGCCCCGGCCCCCGGGCTGAGGTCTGTGACGCGCTCCCAGCCTAGAACTGCTTGTCTGGGGCTGGTCACCAGCCCAGTTCATACAGAACATTCCTCGGGCCAGAACCTCCCCCACCTCAGTGCTCACACTGTGCTCCCCCTCACCACTTCTTTGGAACTCATCTGTCGATGATGATGCTTTTGAAGTTATTTATTGAGTGCCAATTTTGTCCCAGACACTAAGGATTTTGCATATTTCTTATTTCTGATGCTCACACAACACTATAAGGAAGGCATGTCTGTTATCATTATTATTATTATTATTATTATTATTATTGTAAAGGTACAAATGAGAAAGAAGAGGCTCAGAGATGAACTCCAGCTTCTGTTTTCACTGAAAGATAGGACTTACCTGGTTGGTGTCATAGTGTGGTAGAAAGACCACATTCTGTAGTTTAGAGTCCAAAGACCAACCAGCAAGTTCTAACTAAGCCATCTGCTAACCCGGAATCACTGAACTTCATTTCTTCCCTCTTCATCTCTAAAGTTAAAACTATACTGTTTCAAAGTGGCAAGCAGCAGCTAAGACAAATGTATGATCCATTCTCTGAAACCCCCAAAGTGCAGGCAGATGTATCCTTTATATTAGTGAGCTCCTCAGCATACAAAGGTCAGGACCCTGACCGCTTCCTGTTCCCCTTCCCTGACTTCCCAACACACCTTCCAGTTTCACATTAAATATTTGCCGGTTGATTTCTGCTAAAGAAAAGAATGATGCCTATTATTTCCCTTTGCTAGCATAACAAGCTCTGAAAAAAAAATGTGTCTTTAACTAATGCACAAAAACACTTCATGCCATTTGTTCTTATGAGGTTTACTGTAAAAAAAACCCAGAGACAGAGGTGGGGGGAGATCAGCCTGGATGCCATTTTCAGACCAATGTTGCCACCATTTTTAGGTCACCACTGACCCCACTTTTAAAAGAAGAGGTATATGACAGGACAGAATGATGTGTGGGTCAGGGAACTGTAATTTCTAAATCGCTTTGCTTTGTGTTTTGCAGTAATTTAAAAGCGTAGACGGCCTCTCCTTCAAGGAAGCATCCTGGATGAGATTGGGCGGAAAAAGTTCAAATTACAGGGAGCCTGTGACAACTGATCAAGTCCCACACCCTATCCTCAGAGCTCTGGGCTCAGTACCTTCTCATTTAATTATTCAACACATTTAGCTACAGTCAGCTAGGTAGGATAATTTGCACCTGCAACAGCTCTTAAAACAGTAATTCCGCCTAAATCTTGCAGTTTGTGTGGACTTCACAGTGTCCTTGAGGGCAGGGAGCATATCACGCACTGTGCCACACCCATGCACATTTTAAACCTGAAGGAACTGTGCAGTGGCACGGCACCTCCATCAGCCTCGCCATCTGCGTGCCGTCACATCTTAAAACCACACCACACTGCAAGGTCACATTGCCAACTGCTGAGGGTAAGCTCTCCGAGAAGCACATCATCTGGAGATGAGATTTTGGCCGTTTAGGTATTTGAGCTCCAAAGGCACAGAAAAAGCAGCGATTCTTAAGGTCACTTTTCTTGTTGCATGTCGTTTGCACCACACTTTCATAGTCCCTTCTCACTTCTGGAGGGCCACCATTGTTTTGCCCTTTTGGCCTGTCCCCAAACTACATGAAAAGCTAGCACAAACACAAAAGCACTCCCCCATATTATAAATATTATTCAGGTTTTGCAATAATAATCCCAAGTAAGATCATAATAAACAATCGATACCTGCTTGCTCCTCGTTAGTTTTTTTGGTTGAAACATAAAGGGGTAAATTTAATTGTACCCCTCCCCCCCCAGCATGTGCTCTGGTGTCCCCCGAATTCTTTACTCAAAGTAGGCTGGGGACTGGGAAGCCAAGACAAGCACCTGTTTTGAGTTGCCGCAATGGTGTTAATACTACATCTTTCAGAATACACAGGGTCTGTCTAAAATAGGGCAGGGGTTGTTTGAAACTACGTTTTGGAGAGTGAGGGGAAATGAAGGTCTTTCACTGGTTTTGTGTGACCAGTGGCTATTCCAGGTCAGTCGAGCTGTTCCTCAGAAGGAGCCACAGCTGAAGAAGCGAAGCCAGGGGAGCTGAGCAGCAGGGTGCTTGCTCTGGGGAAGAACAATGTCCCTGCAGCCAGTCACCACGGTGGCTCTGTGTCCAGGAACCCTCACAATACACAGGAGGGACCCTGGAGATGCCTGGCAGGGCCTCCAGCCTAGCAGAGGACTTAGCTCTACCACTGCTGTTATGTAAATCCATGTGAGAGCTGCAGCAGCCCAGAAAGCCCTCCGAGTAGGGAGTGATGAACTCGTTCTGCAGGAGCCGTTTTCATCCCCTGCAGGACATGTGGGTTCCATGTTCCGTCATCTCCATGTCTACAGGCTGAGGCTGCCTTTCAGGGCCAGCCAGCCAGATACAAGGTAGTGATGAATGGAAGGGGACTGGTCAGTACCCAGGAATCCTAGAAAAATGCTTAATAGTGTTCAAAAATAGATTGTCAGTTGCATAAATTGTACAAGATCAGCATGGGTGTAAAGCGTGCTTGCAATTGCGGTGAACACATTTTTAAAATTTAACTTGAACATTCATCTTTCAGTCACCCTTCATTGGTTACTTTTGTAGTATTACAATCTGGGAACTTCTGGTATAATCTTCAGAGCATACCATCAGTGGTTATCAAAAGTCTGTAAACTGGTGTGGTAATGTACACCTGTAATCCCAGCATGCTCAGAGGCTGAGGATCACAAGTTGAAGCCCAGCCTGGGCAACTTAGTGAAATCCTGTCTCAAAGTAAAAAATAAAATTAAAAAAGGGCTTGGGGATGTAGCTCAGCATGAAAGTCCTGGATCCAATCTCCAGTACTGCAAAAATAAGTAAGTAAGCAGGTTTATATCTCGATCTGTTCTAGGTTTTGGTATTTTAAGACTGTGGGTTGAATGAATGTTAGTAGCTTATAACTACTATAGTTAAGATAGATGGTCCGCAGCTAGCCACTGCGTTGAGAAGCCTAAACTCTAGTTCTGGCCACCACACTTGTCTGAACACGTGGCCTCAGGCAGATGACCCCAAGTCCCCAGGTAAAGGGGTGGTGGCAACAACTCAAGCGAACTTACTGAGATGTGGTGTGGATTAACTCACGAGAGCCTGTTGACAAGCAAAAGTCCTGAACCCTACAACGCTGAGTTTCTTGACTCCTGCAGAAGCAGAAGCGCAGTGGTGTGTGTGGCACAGGCAGCGTTTTCCATCCTCCAAGGCCCTGTGCACGCCCCAGAACTGCGCAGTGCGCAGCCTGCTTAGGTTTCAGTCACCTAGGCTACAAGTGGAAGTTTCTTAAACTGAGGCTGACAATCAGGAGCTGGTTTTGGGTTGCAAAGCATGTAAAGCCTCAGTCTCTGGCTCCTCCCACAGAAGAGTCAGGTTTCTCACATTTGTAATTTTGAAATTGAGCTTGCAGATCAAAATGCAGAGGTGGGGGGAAGCAGAAGTGGAAGAAGCCACCTGGAGTGATTCCTAAATAGTATTCTGACTTGGTTCTTCTGCTTTTTATACATTAGAAACCTATTACACTGTCCTTTAGCTACAACTCAAAATTCACCATTCTTGCTTGAGATTTACCTCATGAAAGACGTTGAGAAAGGCCGCTCACAGGAAAGAGGCCACTGAGGGCGGCATCACCACCCTGAAGTAACGTGTGAATGTGCAGATACAAATTCTGCCATCTTTGCTCAAGTCATGACAATCTCAGTCTTCCTGGGAGCTAAGCTAACTATAAATCATTCTGAAGATAACGATGCCAGATGTAGAAATATGTGCAATTTTTTCTACCCTGTTCTTCCATTTTATTTAAAATATATGGTATATTCGTTTAAGGAGATCCCAATTAAAATTTAACTCTACATTGGAAGATCCAAAATAACTGCTATTGACCAACATATCCATTAGGAAGGTGGGATTACATTATGGCAGATAAAAGGACTTACATGGTCCCAAATACCTCAAAAATGACTGTTCTCAGATTCATCGGAAAAATCCCCAAGTTGGGTGACTCCTCCACCAAAAAAATGAAACAGTTTTTTCATTGAAGGCATCTTCCACTAGATGAAATCATACAGTAGATGAAATTCCACAGGTAATTTACCAAATGTGGTTTACTATAAGGTGTCTATAAAACTGTGATATATCTTACCTGAACTAAGAAAATACATAAAAGTGCTCATTAAAGAGCTATACTGAATGAAAAAAGATCTATCCTAACTTACAAGTGCTTGTTAGTAGAAGTCATTTACATTGTTTTGCTTCCTAATTTAAATTTATTGATGGCTCTGGACAGAGTTGTTCCTTGCACACACCGCTGTTGTAATACTGTGTATTCTCACCTCCTCTGCCTTTCAGAATTTTTAAAATTCTTTCCAAAGACACTTAACAAATAATTTTCATTAAACTAAAAATTTTGTAGAAGGACATGAACAAAAATTTCCTTGCTGTATCTTTTTTTTGGTAACACTAATCATGACTTACCAAAAAAGAAAGGTTGACTTTACCTTTAGCTGTAGTACAGTAATTCTCCGGAAGAGTTACTTCAAATGGAGGCTTTACCTCTTTAAAAATCTATCCCCAATCTATCGACTAGTTTTCATTTCCATTGCCACCAACAGACCCATGTCAGCTACAGCATTCTCCCAGCTGGAATTCCAGATTCTCCTTCACCTTATTTTTGCATTGTTGTCATACTGACCTTTTAAAAACATAAACATGACCATACAACTTTCTTACACAAAATCTTTCCAAGGACTTTCTGTAGTGCTTAAGTATGAAATCCAAACCTTAAATTTTCTTGTTACCCTATCACCATTTAATAGTCTTGACCTGCGAACATTTATTTGTAATCTGTCAGCCATTTCTCCCTCCTAGAATGTAACTTCCATGACAGCAGAGGACTGGGATATTTTTTGATTTCTTAGTTCCAACCATGGCATGTAGCACACAGCACCCAGTAAATACTTGCTGACAAATGTTGATCCCACTAGCACAGTGGTTAAGAGTTGATTTCTTTATATAATAGAAATACTTGTGGGGCAGAATAAATGAACTAAGTGAGACAAGTTTACTTAGTCAGACCTCACTTTCTTCCTGGCTGTAATTCGACAGTCCCTCTCCCTCCCCCTTGCTCCCTTCCCCTCCCCGCAAGTACTAAGGGTGGGCTGCAGGGCCATGTGCATGCTAGCGAGGTAAGCACTCCACCATGAAGCTACATCCCAGCTATTTTTTTAGCCTCCCTAAAAAAAAGGGGATAAGCCTCCATAAGTTGAGCACACTGGCCTGGAACATTTGATCCTCCTGCTTTGACCTTTGGAGTGGCTAGGGTTACAGGTAGTAGGACCACTCTGGCCATCAATACGTTTTGTTTCCCAACCTTAAAATATGAAAATATACAAACACTTCACATCATCCCTATGCAATGATTTTCTGAGACCTAATAATAAGAGTGCTGCAGGAGGGTGTGCTGTAGTCCGGCTGACTCCATCTAAACCTGGTCAGCTACACGCCCCTGCCTCAGCTCTCTCATCAAAGTACAGCACTTCCCGGAGCAAGACGAGACCAAGCAACAATGCCAGGGACAGCAATCTCCATCCTGGGCCACTCACACTAAGCACACACTTAACACTGATTTGTACCACACCGAATCGAAAACATTTCTTCTGTGGATTCAAGATCTGGTATCAAGAACTGACTACCGGAAGGAAAAAAAAAGTACCACCTAATGTCATTTAAAGCCATGCCAACAGAGGAACTGCAAATAACGCAAGAGTGGGCACTGACTTGTCAAGACAGGGTCCCACGGGCTGTAAGCACGGATGCCTTTGCTGTGAAGATCATCGCTGCTCTTAACATCTGATGCTAACAGAGACAGTCATGCACTTTTTATTTACAGGGGCTCACAAGCAAATTTCCAATAAAGAATTTTAGGAAAAGATCCTTTTATAATGTATTTTATTAAATAAATTCCCCCTACTAAAGTCTTTCAGTTATTTAAATATTTAAATTCTCCATGCTTTGTGCAGGTCTACTCTTATTTTCCATGTTCAAAGAATTCCATTTCAGAAGATATTCTAAGGCACTTCCTTCCAACGCACGCTGCCTGTTAACTTCCAAGAGAAAATAGTGATGACAATTACTAGATACAACCACAGGGCCTACAGAGTGGAGGTTTCAAATAGTTCCCTTTCCACAAACAGAATGGGCGTATTTTCATCCTTGGGATATAAACCGAATGAATTTCATTGTCTGAAAGAATTTAGACTCTGTCTTGTCGCACGCTGGGTGAGGGTGGCCTGTGCACGTACACTGGGCGAGGATACGGAGGCAGCTTGAACAGACACAAAACAACGTTATTCGTATCTCTTCTTTGGCTGGATGGAACCACGGTTTTGTGTTTGTTCAGGTGACACAGAAGGGTAAAAACAATAGATCTCAATTATGCCTTACTTCAAATATCCAAGGTCACAAAGAGGTCTGCAAACCTGGTCGTTTTTGAGACTGTGTGTGCACATATACATAAGCAGGTCTGTTTTAATTCCACACGGCTTTTTCACAGACAGGTTTCTGGCACTAAGTTCTGGTCTGCAGGACCCCAGAGCGCCTTTGTGTCCCTTTGCTGACACTACAGCACTGTTTTTCTACCCATTATCCAAGGATAAATGACCTAGATATTGTGCCTATTAAAGCCTCACTTTCCTTTCGCCCTTTTGTTCTTCAGTGTACCACATTATCACATGCCGCACACGTTTTTAAGTATTCTCACTCTCAGATCTCTTTTGGGAGAGCAACACAGGGCTTTTATATGTGTTTCTGTTGAGACAACTGGCAGAGAACTATGTGAAGATAATACAAGTTCTTCCTTCCCATCTAGTCTTGAGGATAATCAGTTTAGTGTATTACTAACAGCAGCTAATCTAGTATGAGGCTATATCAAGAAACTATACAAAAGCCAGAATGCTGCATGTGCATCTATTGCGAATACAAAAAAATAGAGTGAACACCAGTTCCCCTACATACTACATTCTATAATTACATCTCTGCATATCATGGGTCACTTTTATTAAAAGCATCATTACTACAGTTGGCAGCAATTTACATTTTATCTTACATGATAGCAGTTTTCAAAGAAAAAATAAAAGAACATCACAACAAAGAAAAACAATACATTTACAAAGTCATGTCTGTAAACTTCAAGGCTAGTTTAGAGCTGAGGTAATGCTGTTTTAGCTTTGTGGCTAAAGTAACGAAGTCCTTTAATTTAAAAAAGGTACCTGATTCTCACTTCTCTCCCTCTTTATTTATTCTCCTATTCATTTTGTTTACACCAGTGCATTACAAGACCACGAGACAATGGAACTGTAGTTCTGTCTGGCAAGAACCCTCCCAGTAGGTTAATTTTCCAAAGGGACCCTTCACATTCAACAGCTGCCTTATTATTGCTGCGCCTCGGGACAGAGACGTTCACACTAACGTGGGGATTGTCAGAGTGTGTGGATGTGTATAAACAAGTGTGGGAACCCCGTACAGTCCTGAAGGGAAACGAATGAGCAAGTATATGTATGGTAAATTTCATCTTGACCTTCACAGCAAAAGAATTAAAAGTTAAAATTAAAAAATTAAATATATAACTTCATACTTCCTTGAGCAGCACTTCCTTCCATTAGTGCCCCCAGGTACAACTGCTCTTTATTATAATACCAATGGTACCAAAAGGAAAAGCAGAGCATTATGTAAGTTTCCTTAAAAAGACATGATCACCTCGCAAATTTCATCTCTCCTAGGGATAATAAATAATGCACTGCACAATACTTAATGACCAAGATACCTTTTGACACACCTGTATAACATGACTTGGACTTTTTTTTTTTTTTTGCTACACTATGTTACAGAACAGCTTATAAAACTAGGTATGAACATTAACTGTGAGTGTAAACAGTAGGACTACCACTTGTCAAAAGTTTTAAACACTTTAACTGGAACTGGTACTGGTTATTCATCATTTCCATTGTTTGCTATGTCATCCCCCCCATCAAGTGAGTCTAGCTCTTCACCCTGTGCCATTTCGTCTTCTAAGATGGAGGACTCTACGGTCTTGTCCAGGCTCTCCTCAGCGTCACTGCCCTCCAGGTTATCTCCATCTTTAAAGGGGCCTCCCTCGGCCTTGTCAGCAGCCTTTTCTTCGCTGGAGCCCACAGCATTCTGGAGTCCTGCCAATGCTGGGAACCCAGGCAGCGTCAATCCCCCCAGTCCTGGAGGTAGAAACATGGATGGGTAGAAGAGGCCTGGGGCCATGGTGGACAGGAGGAAAGGGTTGAAGGCTAGTGGGTTGGAGGGCAATCCAGCCGGGGCAGTAGCAGCACCAACAGATCCATTTGCGGAGTCAGTAGCTGAAACAGCATCTGTGCTTTTCTCAGAGTCTTTGTTCTCGTCTTCATTCTCATTTGCTTTCTCTTCTACTTTTGAAGTGCCGTCTTCCGGTTCTCCTTGACTAGAAGCAGTAGTGGTGTTTCCAGTAGCAGCTGAGAGAGGGTTATTCAACAGCCCGCCCAGTCCAAACACGTTAGGCAGGCCTGCCATCCCCGGCAGCATCAGGGGCAGCACGGCAGCGGGGTTCTTAGCATCACCTCCGGCAGTGGCAGCTGTTGCCAGTCCTGGAGGGAAGCCCATGAGACCTGCCAGCTGGAGAGACTGGAGGTTCTGGAGATTCTGAAGGCTCGTCAGGTCCATCCCAGCAAACAAGCTGCTCACCAACAGAGGGTTGATTCCCGAAGTGGAGGCGACAGCAGCAGCGGCTGCAGCCGCTCGGGCAATTTCACTCTTGGGCCTTCTTCCTCTCCTGCTTGCTCCTTCTCCCCGCACCACAGGTCCAGTGAGAAGACGGTCAAACATTGACTCAGGAACAAAACCCTGAAGGGAGAGGCGAACAACAGCTATGAAGACTGCGTACGAAAATTCAGTCTCAATACTGGCCTCTGAAACTCGACATTCTCAATGGAAATCCTCAGTTTTCATTCTGAAAGTTGAATGACAGGGCTGGGGACCTAGCTCAGACGGAGCGCTTGCCCGGCATGCGTGAGGCCCTGGGGCCCATCCCCAGCAGCCAGTACCAAAGGAAAACAAACAAACAAATCCAAAACCAAACAAATGAACAAGCAAAAACGAAAAGGTTGATGATAAAACTGTTAAAAGGAAAGGTTGTGTAATTTGAATAATTATACTTGTGTATAATTTTCATTTG
Organism: Chinchilla lanigera; assembly: GCF_000276665.1. Classification (NCBI taxonomy): domain Eukaryota; kingdom Metazoa; phylum Chordata; class Mammalia; order Rodentia; family Chinchillidae; genus Chinchilla; species Chinchilla lanigera. The sequence goes on from NW_004955444.1 coordinate 17,862,203, forward strand.
CAAATAAATGAAAATTCAACAGCTATCAAAGATTTTAATGATTAAAAATTGTTAATTTTTACAAAGTAGTATAATAAAATAGTTGTATAGACTAAATACAGGATATTTTATATACTCCAATGTGTTCTTTTGTTTTTTTCAAAAATGTCAGAATAGGAAAAAAGTAATTGAAAACTATGGAAAATTTAATTACAGTTTAGTTATCTGCTCTAGATATATTTATGCCAAACTCTTCCTACAGATGTTTACAACAAGTCTATTCTTAATTTCAAAAATTTGGAAACAACCTGGAAACGCTTCGGCGCGGTGTTGAGCTAACACAGGGGACCCACCCATGCAATGGAGCACTCCTCTACTGGGGAAAAACCAGGCTTTTGAGACACACAACCCTGTGGATGAACTGCAACATGGTGAAGGACAGCAGCTGCCGCAGAGGAGCACATACTTTATACTTCTGCCCTACTACCATTCCCAAGAGACAAAGGTCTCTGATGGGAAACGGGACCACAGCAGTCAGGAGCTCAGGGTGGTGGACGGAACAAAGAGGCGGGGGTGTGGTGGGGGATTCTGTCCTAGTCACAGTGGCAGTTCACACAACTGCACGTGTGTTATGACTGACAGGACTATAAGCCAGAAGGAAAGACTCAATTTTATTGTATGATTTAAACAAAAATAACCAGCATGTCATTAAATTTAAAAAGAAACTAGTAACAATAAAATTTAGGCAGCATTGTTGCATTATTTGCATACGTAAATTCAGAAATCAGAATTAATAATGTTATTGATCCTAGCTAGCACAAATATGATTGCACAGGTGAGCTGTAAAACAGGGTTATCTGGAATACACACCAAGACAATGAATGTGTATTTCTATACAATTTTTAAAAATCAGAAACCTGACAAATTAATTCACTTCAGATTAATGATGTATTGATGTAAGAAATGATATATTAATGATGTGTGAAATGATGTATGAAAATAATAGGTTATGTCAATTTTTTTAAACTAAGTTACAACTGAATAATTAATGGCCAACAGAAAATAAAAAGAAACTCAAGACAACAAGTTTGGATACCTGTCTTGACAGATACATAGAGTTCGTACTTACAGACTGCTTAACAATATCAGTCCAGTCCGGTGCAACTGCAAATTCAGGATTTTCTTCCAGCCACCTAGGTAGATCCTTCATTGGCGGTGCCATGGCCCCGCCCATCTGAGAACAGGCATTTAATGAAGATCAACAACTCATACCAAGTCTACCCACCCTCTCATCATCTCTCCCCTCCTCGCCCTGTCTCTACCTACCTACCTATATACATATATGTGTGTATATACACGTATATATATATACATACACACACACACACACACACACACACACACACACATTACGCAACAAATAGGATTCTTTCTCCGTATAAATGATGGCAAGATAAAACTATTTTTTTCTAGGGTAAGAAATCATATATTGATTAATTCCACTTTCCAACATTTACCTTCTTCCCATTTCGTTTATTGACAACAGGCACCCTTTCTTCTCCTGTCAAAGTGTTTATATCCAACTTATTAGGATTTCGACATCTATGTCTTTTCTGTTTCGGTTTTTGAAATGAGGAAAATAGCACATCTGCATTCTTCTGCAAAAGAAAAAAAAATACTTAGTAATGCTGTATTTAATACTGACTCTTTGCTATATAAATGGCAAGGAAAACAGTCAAGTCACTTTCAATTTTTATGAAGGTTTCAAAAATCATTTTAATAGAATATTTTTCTTTGAAAGGATTCCCCCCAACCCCATCAAAGAAGCAAACAAATATGTAGATTGAGAATCTGCTTCATCAATAACTCCACTTAAAGGTTCTCTTCAAGAGTATAACCAAATCATAATTATTTTTATTTTTATTTTTTGAGACAGGGTCTCACTGTGTAGCTCGGGCTGGCCTTGAACTCATGGCAATCCTCCTGCTTCAGCCTCCCAAGTGCTGGGATTATAGGTGTACACCATTTGCCTGGCTTCATGATATTTTTAAAGGAGGCTTTCTATAGCACCTTTATTAATTTCTACTCAGTGACATTAATGAACAGAGATGATATCTGATCTAGAGAAAGGAGATTTTTGTCCATGTAGATAAAAGTATCTTGTTGGGAGGAAAAGTGATGGGACATTCTTGGTAGCAAGAACACTGGGAAGAATTCAACAAAAACCACAAAATCCTACACATAAGTTAAAAAGAAAATCAATTACATGGTAAAGGAAGTAAAACATTTGTATTGCCAGTTAGTGAACAGTTTATGTGACCAACCACTTGGGAATATTAACTGTCTAATGTTTAATAAAAAAACCACAAGAGCTGGTAGTAGTTAAAAAAATCTTGGACCAAATTAACTGGTCAAATTTCCAGAGTAATAGCATTATGGCACTTTGGGTTGGTCAGGATTTATCTGTAGTCTAGAGAAAAGTGCATTTGAGCCTGTTCTCCCAATAATGGGGCTACCTGGAAGCCATATCCTGTGAGAAAAAAATGAAAGAAGTCATGCCTGTTGGGTGGGAAAGGAAAATGAACAGTAGACATCTTCAAGTAACTCTGTAAGGCTGCCCTTCAGCAGGATAGACCTACCAAATGCAGAAGGCACAGCAACAAAAACAGTTAGGACCAAAAGATATTCAAACAAAAGGCAGAGAGGAATCAGCTGTCAGGGATGTCCATGTTGGATGGAAATTAAGTAGACTGGCATAGTCCAAACTCTGTAATACTTACTGGTACATAACTTGGCATATCAACAGTGTAAGTAGGATGCAGCTTCAGCCACTCAACTAAATCCTTGTTTTTAGGAGCATCTTCCCCCACCAGTCTTGTCCCATCTTCAAGATTTATAACAGGCATCCGTGTGTCTGGGTCCAGCTGTCTGGGAGAAGGAATGTTTCTTACTGGTGGAGTCTCTATATCTTCTTCAAAAGCTTTGGTCACCTCAGCATCCTCCTGCAGAAATTTGACAATGGCCTGAGTTCTCAGAGGAAGAGAGATTCTGACAATGTCCTATCCCAAGAAAACACTCTCCTAGGATCTTTCACTAGAAATGGAAAGAAGTTACTTAAAACAATGGCAGTTTTAGAATGGTTACTAAATTACAAAGAGATACTTTTACATCATGCTTCACAATGCACAATTAGTTATCAGGTAGGAAATTCGAAGTCTGGCTAGGCTACATGCTTTCAGATACTAAGCAAATCACTAGGTCAACAACATGCAAGGTGTGGTCTGAGCTTGATATGCATGAAATGTGGTCTTTCCTTTCCTCTTGGGGAAGCCGTGGAAAATGTTCCAAATGCACTGTGCAAAGCACAATTTTGTTGGTGGAGGCTTTGTGTTATGGATGCATGGAAACACTGGGAAGAGCAACTCTAGTGAAAGCCAGTATTTTACTGCCACACAGAAACTGGACCTTAATGGTTCTTTCATCTCCAGACACTCATCTCTCCTTACCCAGGGCTCCGTCTTTTCCTGCGTATCACGACAGCCTTCATGATTCTAGTCCCATGCTCTTCAATCCAGCCTCCACACTGATGCATGGGACTGAGTTTTCGAAAACGCAGCTCTGCCCAGTTCAAAAACTTACATCACATTACTCCCTACTTAAACTACTTTAATAATTTGATTCTCTAGCAACTTCAGGATAAATCTGAGTTCTTTAGTATAGCAATCAAGGTCTTCCACAGTTTGTACCCTGCCTTGTCTCCAAGCTCACATCTGCTGAATTGTGCCTACTCACCAAATTCCCCAGCCAAAAACTTTCAGTTCACCAGACATTGAGAGGCCTCCACTTGCCTTAGGCATCTACTCCAACATGATCTTCAAAACTTAACCAAGTATGATCATCTCTAGGGAATTTCCCCTTATCTTCCTTCTCTACTCCCAGCCTTCCTTTGTGCTCAGGAAGTACCCCAGGCACGACTTGGTCATATACAACTATGATACAGCATTACATGATGAGTCTCCTTTATCTGAAATGTGTGGAACCAGCAATGTTTCAGACTTTGAATTTTCTGGATCTTGGAATAGTTGCATACACATTAGGAGATATCTTGGGGGAGGGACTCACATTTAAACACACCACTTATTTGTTTTATATACACCTTCTACATATAGCCTAAGGGCAATTTTATGCAGTGTTTTTACTGCACCTTCCCTTCTACTGTAACCTTTCACATGCGGTCAGGTGGAGAACTTCCTACTTGTAATGTCATGTCAGTACTCAAAAAGTTTCAGATTCTGAGCCATTTGAGAGTCCTGATTCTTTTATTAGGGTGATTAGAGATGTTCACCGAAGTGAGATGCTAGTTCCCTAGCGCAAGCACTGGTTGTGTCAGGCTGCTATTCTTCGTATCCTAGTGCTTGGCACAGAAAACGAGGCCAGTTTCCATCATACTGCTGGAGCATCCTTACTTTTCACGGCACCATGAAATGCCCTCCAGTTAAGAGTGGTACCAAAATATGTTAGGTACCTCCTCTTCCACCCTGCTGACCTCTACATTTCTTAACCACTCAGTTTATTTGTACTTTAACTAGCACTTTCCCTGCATATTACCCACATGTACACCAAATGAGGAATCAGCAAATTCCAAGATTGGACAATTTTTAAAAAAATCTTTAAAAAATATATTCTCTAACATCTATTGAGAGTTTTCTCATGCTTGAGCTGGACTGTTAGTAAATGTGACTTCAGAAAAAGAAAAATATCAATAAATTCTTGCCAAAAGTTTAAAATAAATGAAGTGAATGAAGTAGTCCCAAGTTGAATTCAAAGTACATATACCCTTGAAAAGGAACACAGCGCCTGAGCTGGATGATTAATCTCAAACACCCGGTCCACAGACACGTGTGCCTCACGATGTGGACACTACACATGGCGGGAGATGAGGGGAGGTGTCAGGTTGTAGGAACTCGAGTTTGCCGAAGTCCAGGCAGAAGAGGTATTTTTAGTACAAAGTCTATCAAACTGCTAGAGTAGTGTCAGGCAAGGGTTTGTACTGCAGTGATACAACTCTGCCTGAAGGCCACACCTCCAGAAATGGATTCTAACTCATGGAACACACATTAAGTCACAGCTGATGCATTAAAAAACGCATTTGTGTAAGATTCTAGAAGTAACCCTATGACCAACAACTATAACCACTATTACAACTAATGCATTGTTAAGCAATTTTGAAAGCTACTTTTAATTGCCTAGATATTCTGTTTTAATCAGATCCCACCAAGGGGTAAATGTAATTTGTCTCTTCTCAACCATGTCTTTTCCTACCTTTTAAAGTTATTAGGCTTTCTGAAGGTTTAAGAAATGGGAAGTGAGCAAGTAATAAAAGGGAAGGCATATGGAGAAATGTGTTGAAACAACTGTCTTCCCTTAATCTCAGATTTTAGCACTTCCTGAATTGTCCAGTGGCCTATGGGAAGATTCAGGGTAGCCAGCTTAAGTGTTGCTTTACAAACGGGGGTTCCAACATGACAGGCTCAGGATATGGAGCACTAATTAACTCTTCAGAAGAGACTGCATGGAATGATGTAGTGGGGCTCTTGGGCTAAAGTCATTGCTATCAGTAAATACGATGCCACATTTTTGGATGGCATTGTTGAAGGGATAAGGGAAAAGTTATTTTGATTACACTGTACTCATTTCCTTTGAATTGAAAAGGGAAGTAAGAAAGCCAGTGGCTGATCTATTCCATTCAAACCTAGACTAGCAAAGATGCAGCTCCAATTTTTTAAATATCCAGGTATAGAGGTTGGAGCATTCACAGTTACCAGGTTTGTATATGAACATGAATCTTTGGTCTGAAACTAAACATATATGCTAATTGAATACTCGCAAAGCATAACACTTTTAAAAACAGAAGCATTTTCCACCTCAAGAATTTAGAGATTAACAATTTTAGGCTCAGAAAAATATGTTCTGTTTTCAGGTGTTCTTCTGAGAGCAATCAATGTATGAGAACCATGGGAAGAATAAATCCTTAAGCTATACCAGGTTCAGGCCAAGTGATCTGTATCAGTGATCAAAAGTGATCCAGCTCCACACCATGACTGTGTTCACTGCAATTCCATTCCTTTGGTGGAAGAAGCCAACTTTAACATCACGATGCTGAGCAGGACAGCACCCAGGGACCACTGCAGGGTCACTGGCTGCCAACACGGGCACATGCAATAGAAGTGAGCTTCCCAACTTACTGCACTCAATGCCGTCCGTTTGTGGCTCATGAAAAGCAGATCAAGGCCCTCCACATTTTTTCTCCTCCCCCGTCTCCTCTTCATGGGCGGCTCTCCATCCACGAGAGAGCCATTGAGCAGGTGCCTGGTGGGTGTGCGCGACAAGCCCGCCTGGAGCAGCTCCATTTGAGTCTTAAAGGCATCAGACACTGGTGTTGAGACATTAGGCAAGATAAACTTTGAAGTAAGAGACGAAAAATTTGAGGTAGAACTTGTTGCCTCTCTTGAGGCCTTTGATAAATCTACGACTTTTTCTTGTCCGTTTTCCGAGACCACCTGAGACCCTCGCAGCTGGGCAACCATCTCCATGAGATTTCGCCTCTTCGCAGCTCTTTCGGCCTCAATTTCAATTTTTCTCCGCCGCCGCCGCCGCTGGCGTGGGATGGAGAGGTTGAGGGCATCTTCCTATTGAGAAATTCCAAAAGAACAGAGTTGCGATGAGCCAGACTGAGGCTGCCTCGGGGGCTGGCATTAGAAATAGGGAACATGAAGTTTAATGAGTTCAGCATGCACGACCAGAAACCAGCAACCGTATACAGCACGTCCAGCTATTTGGGAGGCTGAAGTAAGAGGGTCACTGAGCCTAGGAATTTGAGGCTAATCTGGGCAACACAGTGAGACCCCCATCTCAAAGAAAGGAGAAACATACAAACAGGACTAGTGAAACACAAGTTCTAACCTGTGCTAAGATTTAGACAGCTTTCCTCTAAACTGTAAAAACAAAAGCCCCTCTCGCTTACCTTTGACAACTGAGGAGAAGCAGTGATGTCCTCACTCCCACTGGCGCTGGCCTGGCTGATCATGGACAGCTCGGTGAAACTCCTCTTCTGCAGCGGACTGTCCACAGCGGTGGGTGTGTACCCGGGGATGAGGCCCTGGAAATCAAACATCTGGCGCCGATTTATTGGCCATTTGCCTTTTAACACTGCTTCACAGATGTTGTCTAATCGGTTTATCATTACTCTATCCTGGAGAGACAAGAAAAGTCACAGAAAACTGTAACAAAGACCTGGTTAAAATTACTAAGTAAATATACCTATCATGATGCATAACACATTTAAAAGTCAACTGAGGGCAAAGGAGGAAAAGTAAACAAAGCGAAAGACCAAACAATAAATAAAACCCACCGAATCAGTTTTGTTCTGGTGGGAGTCCCTAGGTGGCTCCAATAAACAAAACTTACTATTTTTAATTATGAATACTGAACCACATAATACAGAAAACATATTATACGAGCACCACCATTGAAATAGCCTCTTTTTTTTGGAGACAGAGTCTTGCCATGTAGTTTAAGGTGGCCTTGAACTTGTGGCAATCTTCCTGCCTCAGCCTTCTCAGTGCTGGGATTACACAGTATGCTGCTACACTTTGGTTGCAAGCCTGGTATTTTAAAAGTAACCCTCATTCAATTTCCACTAAGAACTGTTGGTGAATGTCAGTGGAGACAATGAAGTTCCCGCATTTAGCATCTTGACACTCTGGCCCTTCAGATCCAAAGGCTACAGCACAGTGTGTCCCAGCAAGGGGACATCATTAGCGTCACTATTAATAAAGTTCAGCATTATGAAATGGGCACCAACCTAGAAACACCTAATGAATGTCAATTTGTATTCCCTACCTATTATCGCTTCAAATTTCACTGAAGCGTGCACACTAAAATTTTCTAATTACAGCTCTTAGACCAAGTTTCCATAGATTAAAAGTGCCTGCTACTATAAACCTCTGACTGATGTGGGAAACTCCCTTCTATACTCAATAAAAGAGATTAACTTAATGGGGAGTGAAGGAATGTAGACAGAGAGACAATCTCTTTGACAGTACATTCCTCAGTCCCAAACATCACCTTGTTTCTTAAACAACACTAACACTGGTCTAGAGATGACTCTACTGAAGCTTGTTGTTTGTGCTTTAAATGAGACAGGCCTGTTATGGTGATCAGCATGATTACTTTCCCACCCTGAAAGACAGACCCAAATGACACAGAGATTTATTATAAAATTATGCTATTTAGCCAAAAAGTTTCATTTGCCTTTGGTTACAGGTAAGTACATTTGGAATGACCTTATGATGGATTACAGTATTTGAGTCAACTTTCCACCCTCTTTAGTTAAGAAGATAGTAGGTTTCCAATTATATGAAGTTGTCTTAATCTAAAAGCCTTACTTCAGATAAAAGAAATGTAAAGCATACACTTTTACAGGTCTACACATTTTATTTTGCAAAAGGATGAATTCATTCAAACAATAATCCATAGATTCTACTGGACAAGGGGAGTGACTGACCTACATAGCCCCAGGGAGCCAAAGATACAAACAGTTCTGTTTTCTTATTATCTTATACTTCATGTACCTTCGTCCTATTATAAAATGGGCTTTTCTGGATCATTCTTTAAAAATCTAAAAATCTGTGATCTTCATGCACTTAATGAGTTTACCTTACAATTATATGAAAAATCAAGCTGGGAAGATTTCTTCTATCTGGCTCTTTTGTGGTCAAAAAACAGAAAATGACAACAAATGAAAAAAAAAAAACAACAACAAACAACCCTGCCAACCTTAGGCCAAAATGAGAAGGCAAATGTTCTTTCGTGAAGGAGCTGAGCCACTGAAGGATCTCCATCTTCCATGTAGAATCCATCGCGGGTTTCATCCCTAGCAGTGCTCATGGAAGCGTTGCTTTCTTCATCAAAGTTCTTCCCTCTAGAGACAGTTCCTGCTGAGAAATAAGTTAATGTGCATTATTCACAATCAGAGTGTTACTGCAACTGGAGGTCAGAAAGGACAATGAAAACAGGAATACCAATCTGTTCCATTTTATTGGGTACCTACTACATATCTAGGATGGGCCTTTTGCACGTTTTTGCTGTAAAAAGCTTGCAATGGTACTCTAACACAAGTGGTGCTGCTTCCACCTCATAGATGAAGCAGCAAGGCTTTCAGTGGTTCCATCACTAGTCGTTGTGGCCCTGTGCTAGTTACCATAGAGAAGCTGAGAAACATCACATCTCTTGACCCAAAAGCCTCCTTCTTCTGCACGGGGAAAGAGCTAAGGCTCTGGCTACTGCTGAAGGATCTGCTACAGCCAGACACTACAATGTGATGCCTCATTTCTGTTTTGTGTCAGTTTCTGTGACGTGGATAAAGAAAATAATCTCTTTTCAGACTGTACTCTGACCATTTACTTCTAAATTAAAATTAATCAAGCTTCATTTGTTTTAAAATAATTAACAATATTTAATCAGTGAATAGACTCTCTTCCCTCACATTTGTACATATTAACACCACATGGAATTAGTTCACTTGACTATGATGTGAACTTGTATTCTTAAGCCAGAAGTTATTAACGTGTGTGCACAACTCTTAAGGAGTTTACACTGAAAGATGTCTGATGACACATCTAACCATAACCGAAATTATCCCTTCACAGAATACAATGGACATTAACTTCTCTTCAAAAAGCAAAGGCATGTGTGGTATAACTCAACGCATCCACTGGTGAGCTGCCGAGCAAACAGGACAGAGCTGAAGAGGCCTGGCATTACCTTCAGGCTGGGAAGACTCCTCTGATTTGTCATCATCCTCCAGCTTTTCTTCTTCATCCTCTTCAGAGCCCTTCTCCGAGACAGACTTGGACCCCGGCTCTGCACTGCCTTCCACCCCTTTCAGCTCACTCTTCCCAGAACTGGCCTCAGCCTCACACTCTTGCTTGCTGTCCTTGCCCCTGCTGTTGGCTTCTTCTTCCTCTTCTTTCCTCTCAGACTTCTCTTTGGCCGTGGAGTTCTCCAGTTCCTCCGTTTTGCCTTCAGTTTGTTCCAGCACCTTCTCATCATGACTGTGAGATGACGCAATGACTGGAGGTGTCTGGCCAAAGCCTATTGCCAGTGGGTTCAGGGAGGAGACAGTACCTGCACCTCGGTTCTGAGCAAAGTTTTTATGTGCATCCAAGAACGACAACTCTGGGTCATTGAGGATGTGGTAGTCTGTCCGGCTGACCCCATGCTTGGCAGCACCCACCAGCAGGTCCCGGTCATGCCTTCCACACTCCCACCACTCGGGCAGGTCCAGGCTCGGCTGGCAGAGCTTAAGCCTCTCTCCTAGCTGTGGGTGATGCAAGACTTGTTCTCGAATCTTCCGCAGTAGCTCAATGCGGTACAGAGTTCTCGAGGCTCGCTCCTCTGTGATGGGCTCAATCAGAGAGGTGAGGTCAGGTGGCTCTGCAACACAAAAGCACTTACATTTACTTGAGAAGCCCCAAGCACACCTTAAACTGCACACTTCCTTATGCTGCCTTGCATTGCTGCGTATTACAGAATGCGGCCAGTCAACCCACTTACCATCGTCTGGCTTGGCCGGCATTCGACAAACCCGCCTGCACATAGCCACAAAACAGCTGAAGTATTTTTCCAAACTCTCATCAGACTTCTTGTCAAGTCTGGCAAAAGCTCGAAACTGGTTCCAGTCAAACTGCTGTTTCACAGGATCAAAAATAACTCCAAAGGTGGATACAACACGGTAAAAATCAGCCTCTTCTCTTCTTGTCCACCTATTAGAAAAAAAGACACTGAATTGCACTGCACGTTAGGAAAATGGTGGACAGCTAACTGTTTCTCCTCCGCAGTCACGACTTCTGGGCCGGGGATTTGGGGCACTTTGCTACAGTGCACCGTCTCTGCCGGTCACGACCATGGACACGTGACTGCAGTCTCTTAGGGGCCTACAGGAGCAGAGGGGCGAGAACTGCGAGGAGTTGGGCGAAACCTTGAAGAAACTCACTTCTGCCGTTTCTCAGATATAATAGCTTCCCTTTCCGCCTCCAGCGCTCTCACTTCCTCTCGCGGCCGCCGCCTGCGCCGGTCAGTCTTCATTAGGGCCTCCTGCCGCATCTGCTGCCTTTTATAGCTGCGCTGATAGGCAGTAATGAGCCGGCGCAGACGCGTCGTCAGGGTTGAGGTGTTCGGCCAGTAGAGTCGGCCTAACTCAGCATTACTCTCGCTGTGCTTGCCTGGGGAAGTGGGAAAAATATTTTTGAAATGTGTTGCTGCAATCTTGCAATACACAGGATTTTCCAACAAATAAGATGACTCATTAGCATTCAAACGACGGTGTAGGAAAGAGCATCACAGTGCTCTCACCTTGAAATATAAATGAAGAAAAATATTAGTATGGAAATTATAAACTACTTTTTAACTCCTTAGGGGGAGGAAAAACACATTTATCAGTTTCACATAAAGAAACATACTTTACAATATGAACTATATTGTAAGGGTCTCTCCTATAACATACTTAAATAATCCTGAGCATACCAAATAATGACATAATTGTTGCCTAATGATTTTCATTAAGTACAAGGTCACTATTCTAAACAAGCTGGCAGTATTTGTTCCCCAGAGACGTATTTTAAGGATGCTTACAATTTTTTACTAATTAGTGTGAATATAAATAGATCAATTATCTTAATCTAAAAATCATTCTATGAAAAAAATTCAATGTAATGAAAACTCAACCATAGTTAAGAATTGGAATTATTCACCAAATAGAGGGATCCGTGTGGGAAAAATGACTCGGCCGCACCACCACACATACAGTGGCATAAGGCCCTGCTGCACAAATGGTGACCGGCCCATGCCTTCTTTACTCCACGCACTTCTCTGAGGCCTTACCTGTGGCATGTATTTCCATGGATTCTTCCTTATCCTCTGGAGAATTTGCAAATTCCTTGAAAGCAAAGCAAAGCAAAAAAAAAAAAAAAAGATTTTAATTTGCAGTCTCATTTGCTTTATCTTTTAAAGAAAAGGCCATTATCTATAAAGTTTAACAACTCTTATATGGGCATATAACACTTTAATGGTACTGTGAAAGCCAATGTACTCAAGTTCTTACATCTATTTCGTCTTTGAATGGTATTCTGGTTGGTTTATATTCTGGATCTTCATCTTCTCTATCAAATTCTCCACTGTAAAAATTAAAAAAAAAAAAGTTTAAATCACACTGGTGAGTAAGGGGGTAGGGTAGGAAAGAATAACAATCTAACATTACTTTTAATTTTGGGTTTGATATAAAAAATGACTACCAGTACTTAAAATATGTAACCATGATGGAATAGGGTTAGAGATGCCAGTTGGTAAAGACAAATGTCAGATTATCTAGATAATATATGCTGTTTAAACTGTCATTGTGATATATAAATAGAATATACTGGTAAACATCACCGAAGTTCAAATCAAGTGCAAGGTAGCACATAGTACAATGTAAGAAATGAACCTTGTCAATGGATATGATACTGACATAAAGTTTATTAAAATTTTAAAATGTCCTTCTTACCCGTCACCGCCATCTGCTAGCATGTCTGTTCCTCTTTGCTCAGCAGCTATGGCCTTGGCATCGGGCATACCGACTCGTTCCAGGAAGCACAGCGCGGGGTCAGCTCGCATGGAATTGTACTTCTCATAGCCTGTGCCGTGCCCATCAGCCCCGCAGAGGACACGCACAGAAACAAAGACAGGCCCCATCACTGTCAAAATCACAGCACTGCCACAACACACCAAATTTGTTTCTCAAGGAAGATTATCATCTATGATGAACTGAGCAGACCTTATTTAAGAAGAGCATTCCACAGTGTGCTCAATCTAGGCCTCATTTTAGGGGCCAAGTCACTCTTCAGGACAACATCAGAATTACCACAAATACAAATAGAAACAGGTTTACAAGAACGGCAGTATGCCAGGGAGGATTTCTGACCCTATTTTTCCCAAGATCTAATTTTGCCTGACATTTAAAAGGCTCCATAATGTTCCTTGATGACCTGTGCAGGGTACTCCAAGTCCACCCCACCCTCCCTGTGAACAGCTTGAGTCCTACAGGAACTTGCATGGCTGGCTGAAAAATCCCCATATACGTAAGGCCAGCGAACCTGTCTGATTAGGTTTAAGTTGATGCATGTCAGTAAGATGACACTGTTCCCTCTATGGTTTTCAAACTGCAATTTGCTTTCTGACTGCCCAAGTTGACTAGATGGAAAATGGCAGATCCCAACAGTGCACTGCGGGAAAATGATTTTGAGGCTGAGCTCACAAAACGCGGCTGCAGTACATAGGCAGAACAGCACAATTCAATTAGGATATGTACTACAACACACTGCTCCTAACTGCTGTAGAGCCGCAAGCCAAACTGTAATCATGAAAGGTTTTATAAGCCATCATTCTCCCCTTTAGTCAGGCTGGGCTGCTGAGAATACCTTCTCGACCTCCAGAGAATTGGGATTATAATCAGGAATCGCTCACTGTATATATCATGCCAGTTCTGCATCCCCAGCCTTTCAAAGTTAACAAGGCTGCATCCCACTCGGGGGAGCGGCAAGTCCTCAGCACTGACATTTGTGAAATATTGCTTGGAACAAAGCCCAGGAGGCACTTGTACAGATTAATAGCCAAGGTTAAGCCCACCGTCCACTCTGACACTGGCTGGCAGAGTTAGCAAGGGAAGCCGTGCTGGAAGCAAAGTTTAGGGAAGCTATAGTACGACTTGGCTATTATTAAAACAAATATGGTTTCAGTTTTATTTACAGCCAAGAAAGAAATGTTTTCTTCTCAAATACTCAACAAACATGCAAAAACAGCATCTGATATTTACAGTTCATATTAGATTTTTAGTACAGAAAAATGGTAGACGCCAAGAGTCCTTTGGAACTATCCTCATTAATATTATGACTTTGGAAAAGAGTAAAGAAAGAGAGTTCTAAATAAAGATAAAGCCATACAGTCAAGATGTATTCAAACAGAAATGTCACTTACCATGTTTGAACACTCCAATTAACAGGGATTTGTCTGCTTCCTTATCCCACCAATCTGTAGGAACTTCAGCATGGAAAGGTTCAGGGATCCACACATCTGCTTCACTGGAAAGACACCCATTTAAACGGTTTTTAAAAAGTGCTAGTATTAAAAAAGAATTCTAATTTCAAGTAGTGGATATGAAACACACCCTCTGTGCCTTTTCTTCTATAGTAAATATCTAAGTATAGTGGGGAGGAACCAGCAAAGGTAAAAGAAAGGGTGTAAGTCAGTCACCATCTACAGTGACCAGAAATGGACTTGGTCACATGCTACCCCATTTTAAAGGTCACCTGAAAACACAAGTAATGTAGTTTGCTTCTTTTTAATATATAAACGGCCTATTCCTAATTCTCATCACATTCCCAAGATCAGCAGACAAACACTGTATTAAAGATGCAAAAAAGGTGAGCTACCAATGGTTTGTGAAGGTTCTAAAACACTCTCCACGATGTTTTCCGACGACTCAAATTCCCTCGTGGAGGTGCAGAACAAATGTGTGCTTGCACCAACCTTGAGTCAGCACCCTCCAGGATCTTATCAGCCTGATCTCCTATCACTTCTTGTCTTAGGTAGTACAGCATGCGGACACGCAGCAGGACCCTGGAGAGGAAGACAGAGGGGGGAAAAAGTTCTTAACTTCAGGACTGTTTGCCAACAGTGGCTTTTGGCAGCTGCTGCTGTTCATCCATCATCCTGCCAAGGCTGATTAGCCATGCTGTATGGTAGGCTTGAAGCGTGACAGATGGTGGCACATAATCACCTCTGTGTGGTGCTTTCTGCTGGCTTCCAACAGGCCTGCCTGGCAACCGCTCACACTGCACAGAGAGGGACCGAGCTCAGCCCAGCCCAGGCGCACTTCATTTAGTTCTACCTAGTGCAGCTTGTGAAGTTTAGACACGTACCCTACCACTGCCTCTGAAGTATTGAAGCAAGTTTGTAAACAACTGAGCAGATGGCTTTCAGTAACTGTTCTGCTTCATTATCTCATAAAATTTCCTCAGCTGCTGCCTTAATACCATTTTTGGAAGCACATCAGAAGTTGTAGGAATAAACGAGATATAAAATCTGGTTTTACTACCTTACAATAAACCCTCAATATGGAATGTCAGGTTTTTCAGATTATACAACTTTGCTTCCGAGAAAGGGAGATGGTCATGGGGGTGGGGTAGAAGGTGGGTCCTCGCTCTTCTCAAAGAATATTACAACTTTTTACTCCTAGTTTATATTACTTGGCAATCTAAGCTGTAACTTTAAAATTACAAGATTAAATTACAAGATTAAATGTGTCCACTGACATTCTTAGTCATTTTCAAGGAATCCATTTTTTTCTAGGAACCAGATTTCTAATCCACTTTGGATTTTGTCAGTGATCAAAATACAACTCAAGAAAACCTACCCAGTATAGCCAAAGGCCTGTGACTACTCAATCTAGCACAGCCTGATAGACAGACAGCCCAGTGTACATTCAAGACTGATACCTGAAGACGACATTCTTGATGGTAGGTCACTTATACTGAGTGCTAGTTTCCTAGCTGAATAACCCTTTCACATACCTGTATAACACTGGGAAGTTGGCATATCAGTTATACGTTGGCTCACTTCATCTTACAACACCTCCATGATGAAATGTGGCAAGTTATAATTTCCATTTTACAAAGGCAAAAAATGTTGATGCCAAAACACAAATGATATATACAAGGTCACAGCATCACCCTGAGCAGGAAATACTCATAACTAGATCTTCTGAGACTCACATCACACTGTCTCTCAGGACATAGAAACTGTCCTTTAAAACATCAAAATGACAGCCAAGGGCGGCTTCACCCCAAAGGACTATTCCCGATCAGACACAGACACTCCAGGACACACACCTTTTGAAGTTCCAGGCATGAGTGTACTCATGGGCAACACGGGCTCTGGAAGAGCTAAGTGAGAGCTTGCAAACACCTAAACATAATCCAAGGTAAGCAGCCATTTTGAATACAGTGTTTTTAATTTTTTAAAGTCCTTTCATTTGTTAATTCATAAGTATTGACCTCCACCTTTAACCAACCAAAGAAAAGTGACAGCGCAAGTCTCAGCAGCTGGCACCTTATTTCTTCTGTGTTTAGAGAAAAATTTGCAAGCAAGCTTCTACCTACACAGCATGCTCAGAAAGGGTAGTTCCAAAGGAAATACCCTCCATTTTTAGCTAGACTCGTTACTATCCATTGCAAAACCTGACATGGGGGCAAGGAGTTTAACGGTTTCTCTTCCTTCCGGGTTTTTCTTTTTTTAAAACTTTCTTCTTCAGAACCAGTTTTAGCTATGCAGAGACTTTTAAGAACTGTAAACGTCACTTTTCTTCTCAAGAAACAAATTCAAGTCAATGCCACTGGCAAGCTCAGTGTCCCTCGTGGGATGTACCATGAAGGTAGCCACGGGGAAGACAGAAGGACGGCTGGGCCTGGCCTCTAATACTAAGGAGTTCACCCTGTGAGGCAGACAGACATGAACATTTCTGGCTCTGTTAACGCCTCTGCACTCCTTCAGTTGTCCCACTAGTGACTGTTTTCTGGACTGGTCTCCAGCCTACCACACAAGACCACATGCGGCACACAATGCTCCGCCCCCTTATCCACTCTCATCTCATTTTGTCTCTCATCTTGAAACTTGTGAAGAGAAGTGGCAGCTATTTTCAAGGTTACCCCTCAAATGGGTCTCATTCTCTGCCATGACAACATTTGCTCACTTCAGAGCTAATCTAAAGGCATAATGTACCGGGGAAAGAAAAAGGGGTCCATTCAGTTCAGATGAGATGAACTAAAAGGAATCAACAGTCCTCTTCTGAGACCGAACACAAAGAATTCCAGTTTACCTCTCGCGTACTCAGTGGGGAGGGTACCCTGTAGACCTCTATTCCTGACAGTAGGGTGGAAATTTAAAACCACTACACCACCGTGGCCACACTGACATCTGGGGACAGGAGCCATTGTTCCCACACCAAACTGCTTAACTTCCTTTGTTTGAATCCAGAACTCAAAAGGCTCCTGATCCAAAGTTGACATGAACCATAAGGACATGGAAATCTGTAAGTAAGCGGGATTTTCGGGAGAAAAAATATG
The DNA here is from genome assembly GCF_000276665.1 of Chinchilla lanigera. Taxonomy (NCBI): domain Eukaryota; kingdom Metazoa; phylum Chordata; class Mammalia; order Rodentia; family Chinchillidae; genus Chinchilla; species Chinchilla lanigera. The sequence continues at coordinate 17,879,401 of NW_004955444.1, forward strand.
TCACAGGAGGAATAACAAGTTTCCGGGATACAAAAATGGTTTGAAGTAATGGTCTGAACACTTCTGGGAGCTTCACAAGAGCCCCAGGGAGAACGCAAACGTGTGAGGTGAGGTGGGCAGTGGACTGCAATGGACAAGCAAGAGCATTGCCCACATCTTCTGTGCCCCTAACTGGCTGAGGAGCTTTAAGTAAGTCAAGAGGCTGCCCTGGATTACACAGTGAATTCAAGGCCAGCCTAAGCTACGTAGCGAGACTGTCTCAGAAAGGGTCAGGACGTAATAGTACTATTGCTAGATGTGGTGTTCAGTGCCTATAGTACCAACTACTAGGGAGGCTGAAGCAGGAGGATGACTTGAGCCTAGGAAGCCAGCCTGGACAACATAGACTCCATCTCAAAATATAAAAAATAAATAAAATAGCACCACTCATTTTAAATAACTCAAACAGATAATCTACATACAGTGCTTGCCATGCTGCCAGATTTATGTGCTCAGATTTTTGTTGTTGTTGGGTTTTTTTTTTTTTTTTTTTTTGGTTTTTTCCTGGTAAGGGGAATCTAACTCACGACCTTGCACTTGCCAGGCAGGCACTGTGCCACTGAGCTAAACTCCCAGCCCCCTCAGATTTTTGTTGCTACTTCTAAAAAGACAAATACAGGCACATGCCTGCAATCCCAGCATTTAGGAGGCTGAGGAAGGAGGATTGCTACAAGTTAGAGGCCAGCCCAGGCTACACAGTGAGTTCAAGGCCAGTCTAAACCACATAGCAAGACCCTGTCTCAAAACACCTAAATAAACAAGTAAATAAATAACAAAATAAAATAAAAAGGAGAAGTACGGTTATTTAGACCCTGCCTTATCTAATTGAGACCTTGCTACAGAACCGTTTTTGGTAAGGAAATTGAGTCCTGAAGAGGGAGAGTAACTAAGCCGAGGTCATACAAAGTTCACAGGTGGCCAAGCTATGTAGTAACACTACTGTATGTACTATTAATAGTGAAAAAATACTGAGAATAAGAAAACAACACATTATAGATGTTAATTTAATATGTATGCAGCTAATCGAGTTTTAAGCAATGAAGTAAGTTTAGGTTTAGTAGTATTCTCATCTGTGAGTTTCTAGAAATAAAGGTACAGAATATGATTCTAAGCCCATAGGACTCAGAAACTGAGATATTAAAGCAAAAATAATCTGGCAACTCCAAGCTGCTCCACTGGAAGCAATCGTTTGAGAGAAGGGGGCTACATGACGCTAACCATAATTCCCTGCCACGTACGACCTGAAAATCAGTCATCTGCAATGGTCACAGCAGCATTATTTGCAACAAATAAAAGTGGAAACAATTTATGTATCTGTTAATGCATGGACAAACAAAAAAGTATACATACAGTGGAATAGCATTCACCTGTCAAAAGTAATGAAATTCTGATACACACTACAACTCAGATGAACCTTAAAAATGTTATGCTAAGGGAAATAAAACAGACACAGAGGAACAAGCATTTAGGTGGTCCTGCTTTGACTGAAGCACCTGGAAAGAACAAGTGAAGTTTCACAGTGGAGGCCAGGGGTAAGTAGCAGACAGGGCAGAGTTCTTATTGAGAGTGATGAAAAGTTTTGAATTTAGTGGTGACGAATACACAGGATCATGAATACAATTAATGCCAATGAATTTCTCATGTACAAATGACGAAATGGTACATATATTATGTACTTTTAAACTCTTAAAAAAATAACCCGAAGGCTTGCCCTTGTGTGCCTCGGCATCATGCTTCAAGAAAAATGGGAAGTTATGTGAAAACACTGATTACTGTCTCACACCCCTCACACTGCACAGCTTTTAGGAGGAAAATGGGTCGAGCCCCACCCCAGAGACGTACTTGTTGCAGTGGTGCTTCAGGTGCTTCTTGTAGCTGTCCTCCTGGAGCAGAGCATCTGGGTTGCAACTGCCCAGCCAGTCAGCATCCTGCATCAGTGGCTGTGTGCTCTGGGCCTTCACCTTTTTCCCCTTCCTTCCCCTGGGCACTGGGGCTGACAAACCTAGAAGCATCATTATCATCAGCAGCAGCATGATAGAGGCCTTCTGTACAAGTTGCAGTGTCAGAGGCAGACAATAGAAGATACAAGGCAGGAAAACACAGGGTGTACAGAGCATCTCTTTATAGGAATGTATTGCAAACATTCTTGATGGTTCTCTGTGATCCCAAAGTACAAAGAGCATAAGGCAAACGTACCAGAATGATTGACCAAGGCTCGAGTCTGGCCATCAGCTGTGGGTGTGATCAGATCCCAGATGAAGCTTTTGATATTCTCATCCCCTTTGTAATGGTTGAGACAGTACACCAGGATGGTTCTGCAGATAGTTTCTACGTCATGTTCAGTGAGCTGACGTTTGTAGCGTCCGTGGGAAAGGATGTCTGTCCACCGGCCCCAGCTGTAAAGCACATAGCCAGCATGTGGATGGTGCCTCTGACTATAGATCTGCAGCCTTACCTAAATGGTGAATCTTTCCCAGGTATAAATTTGGGAAATCTTGGGTCAAAATTAGCAATATTTTATCTCAGGTGATAGGAAGGCAAGCCAGGGTATAACAGGTAAGCACATACCTGCATACAGTGGGCCATAAGCTCACTGCTCCTTGGTGCAGGAGTTAAACTCCCACTAAAATACTACCCACGTGGCGAACACTGGCGCCAGGTAGTGGCAAGCCATGGCAACCGTTCTCAGGAATAAATGGAATCCAAGGACCTGGAAACCGTATTTAAACCTTCTGCTATGGTTTAAAGTATCTGGCTGCTGCCCACCCACTTTAGGTGACTCGAGGCGGGTGCAAGCGCCCCTAAAGTCAAGGACACAGCACCGAGGAATGTGCCTGCATTAATGCACCTCAGACGGATCCCAGGGAACTGGTGGAGGACGGTGAAAAGCTCTGAGGTTCCTTTTCAAACAGGGAATGGTAACTCCCAAGTATAAGAACACTCACAGGACAGATGTTTAAAAGCATCCCAGGTCCTCACACGAAAAGGGTGGGAGAAAAGTGTCTGGGGAGAGGCAAACAAACAGCACATTGCTGACCCTGCCCTATTTCATGTCTTCATCCCGGGCTCCCGTGTTGTGCTGTTGCATCTGGGAGCTGTCGGGGGAGACCACTCGATACACAGGCACAGGGGGTGAGATGACAGCGATGCTGCCTGAGCCGTGCCTTCCTCCACATGACAGCAGACGCAGCCATCAGGGCAGCGCTCCTGGTGCAACAGCCCCTCCACTGCCTTCAGTGATAACTGATTTGGGATATGTGGCGGGGCGGGCGGGCAGACTCTGCCTCAGCTGCAGAGAGGAGGGCGCCTTCTCTCTCCTGCGCCCTGCTTTTGCCCTCGCTTGATTTCTTGCTACTTTCAGGTCCTCTCTGGTTCTCATAAACTTCTTTCAGTTCCTCCAACCACAAGGCTGGCCCTCACCTCTAAGCCTCTGGGCTTACTGCGCTCTCTTCTCTCCCTGCAAGTTCCTGTACTCCCTCTTCCCCTTGCCAAGTCATGATGTCCATCTAGTCACAGATGTGCGTGTCACCTTCTGTGGAATATCTTTTTCCTCTTCTCCATCTAGCACTAGCAGTGAGGGAGTAACAGGTAAGCTGTGTCTTACAGGTAAAGGACTTGCTTCTATGCCCACTAGCAGAGCGCTGCTCCGTCACGGCGTCACAGCTCACAGCCCACTGCCATTTCTGCTTGCTCACCTAGAGCTCCCCTTGAGCTGCTATGCTGTTTCACTTGCAGCTGTACTCCTGGTGGCTGAGAGTGCCCTAGCCCAGTGCCCAGTATACAGTAAGTGTGCTACGTACAATAACTGAGGGCTGAGGTTGACTGACAGACAGTGAATATGCCCTGGGTGTCCTCAGCATCAGGAATGATTAATACATTCCAGTCCTAAGATTTCCAACAAAACCCTCCACACTGATCATAAGGTGGCAATAAGGAAGCACACACAAGTACAGAGGGCTGAGGTGGGAAGTCTCTGCCTTATGCAGGTGGGAAATGAACTAGAAACGAGACCACCCTTTCAAGAATCTGTTGCCCAGCAAGAGAAACACAACATATTCACCAAGTTCACATGAGCACTTGGGCTTTCAAATGTGTAATAGGAGTTTAAAAAGAGAGATTATTTCTCTGGACAATTTTTTATAACAGAAAAATATGAAAAGATCATTATACTCATAAAGTTTATAAAAGGTGAAATGGAAAAAGTTTGTGACTTTAGATTCTGTTATGAATTATTGATAATCAACATGTAAATATGGACATGCCATATTTATTTAGCTACAAATCCACACCCCTAGCTTCCAGTGACCTCTCCGCATCTGGCAGGATCTGATCACTGTGGGACATTTGAACCACATGGCCCTTATGCTACAGAAAGTTACTGTAGAGGCACTCATTTGACTGCACTGAGACATGGCATACAGACCTAAATATAAATTGTTTCTCTGTAACAACCAGGAATTCTAACTACTGTGAGGGTAAAATTCTACTGTATGTAGTGAGTCCCTTACCCATAGACGAGCAGATTCTTCTCTACTCTGAAACACTCACTCCGGGCGTAGCCTTGTGACTTATCCTGGGGTCGCCGTGGCTTTGCACAAGGCTTTTCTTCAGAGTCACTTTCTAAGTCTGAAAACTCCATCAGCTCATCCTCCTTCACCGCGCTGTACAGCCTGGTCTGCTTTCTCACCCGTGGAGTGTCAATGACCAGGTTGTTCTAACAAAAGAGTGGATACACTTACAACTACAGAAAAAGTGATCCTTGGGTTAGATCAGATAGAAGTCTCAGTGGGGCTTCTCACTCACCCTCCCATTTAAAGCATCAATATCCAATTCAGCCTTCTTAGCCCACTTTTGCCAGAAATTTGGATCATCCAAGGAAATATCTGTCCTATTTCCAGATGCAACAAAACTGGCCTAAAAGGGAAAAAACATGCATTACTTGATATTTTTCTAAGTCAGAATGCAAAGCACCTCAGTTTTATTCACTCCCTCAATTACGGATGGGTGTGCTCCTCCACTGTGTCAGATGCTCTAGTGGATGGGACTGGGATGAAAGGCATCCTTCCTGCTGAACAGGAAACAAAGGCACACATGGTAGGTACCATGATAAACAATGGGGAATGGAGGCAAGCACAGGTGCAAGTAACATACAAAGGAGGTCCTCAAAACCACTCCAGATAGGGCGCTGCTGGAAACTTCAAAAGAAAGGCTCTCCTGTAAGATAACACTAGGAATATATTTTAAAACACTCATCAAACAGGAAAGCACTTGGAAATGTTCATGACAGAGCATGTGTAAAGGCACAGAATACAGAAAAGGAAATGAGGGTGCTTAGGGAAGACCAGCCAAAGTGCACAGTGGTGACTGAGGCCTAAGTCAACCAGGGCTTTGTGTATGCTGTTAGCAGTCTGAACTCTATCTTAAGGGGAGCATAAGCTATGTGTAAATAGGAGTATTCTCAAGATGGACATAATCACACCCAGAGGTACATGTTAGATCGTACCACTCTCTTGGAGCATGGAGGATAGCATAGGTCTCCATAGGGGTTTGGGGGGAAAATAAAGAATAAAGACAGACATGGAAAAAAAGGAAAAAAGGGAGATTGTTTAGAAAGACTTCTTGTTTTGTTTTGATTTACTTTTTTTTTGAGACAAGGGTTCACCAAATGATTCCAGCTGGCCTTGAACTCACTATGTAGCCTGGGCTGGCCTTGATTTGCAATAATTCTCCTGCTTCAGCCTCTGGATTGCTGGGATTACAGGCATGTACCACCATGTACATCAAAAAGACATTCTTTGAAAGTCAAAATTCATGGATATAGACTCTGGGCAGATATCAAGTATTAATGAGGTAGAAGAGACCAGGAAAAACTCTATTTCTGGCAATTGAATAGTGTTATTTAGGTGGACAGGTGTGTGTGTGTGTGTGTTTGTATGTTAAGGAGAAGAAAGGGGTGATAAGTTTGGTTTTGCACATAACACATTTACACTGACTCTAAGGGCTGAGAAAAAGAGCCTGAAAGATATGGAGTAGGTGTTGGGTCACACAGCCCAGGGAAGAGTTTTTGTAGAGTAATGCAGCTGGGATGACTTGACAGCCACATGCCCAAGGAGGAGCTGGACCTCTACCTCATACCACACACATAAATCATCTACCACAGGACTAAATGTAAGAGCAAAAATTATAAAACTCATAGAAGAAAACATACAAGTAAATCTTGGTGACCTTGGGTGAAACACACTAAAAGTTCAGTGACAGAAGAGAATTTGATAAACTGGACTTTGCTGAAAGTATACAGCATTAAAAGATTAGGACAAAATACATGCTACTATATTATCTGACATAGAACTTCTGTTCAGAATATATAAGAACTCTTGAAACTCAACAAAGACTAATAACAAAAAATGAACAAAGGGTTTGAACAGACATTTCTCCAAAGATGATATACATCTGGCCAATAAGCACATGTACAGCTGATCAGTATCATCAATGAAATGCAAATAAAATGCAAAGGAGGATACCCACTTCACATCCACTGGATGGCTACATTAAAAAGTCAGATAATAAAAAGTAACAGTGAATACGTGGAGAAAATGCAAGTCAAGTACACTGTTGGTGGTAAGGGAACATGGCCTAGTCACTTTAGAAAACAGCTGCTAATTCCTTGAAGAGTTAAACATCAATAACTAGGGATGTAGCTTAGTGGCAAAGCATTTGTCTAGCATGTGCAATGCTGAGGGTTCAAACTTTAGTACTGCACAGAAAGAAAAGAAGGGTGGGAGGGCAGCTAAACATCAACATACAGGTGACACAATTCAACTCCTGGGATGTGCCCAAGAGAAATGAAAACATACATCCACATAGAAACTAGCATACAAATGTTTACGGCAACACTACTCATAATATGCACAAAGCAGAAACAATCCAAATTTCACTACCAACTAGTAAATGGATAAATAATCCAAATATGCATTATCTGATAAATGTGGTATACCTACATAATGGAATACAGTAAGTCCCTGACTTACGAATGAGTTTGGTTCCAGCAGAACATTTGGAAGTTGGATTTATTCGTAAGTCTGAGTACACTTTTGAAACAAATATACAATGTAAAGTATAAAAAAACCAACCACACACACACACACACACACACACACACACTATAAATAAGTTACTTTTACTGGCAGGCACATGAGCTACTTTTGCAATTTGTTCACACCTATGAATGTTTATAACTTGAGGTCTGTTTGTATCGGTGAAAGTTTGCAACTCAAATGTTCGTAAGTCTGGGACTTACTGTACTGTCCAGCAATAAAAGGGAACAGATTACTGATATATGCTACAAGATAGATGAACCTCAAAAACATTAGGCTAATGAATGATGCCCAACACAAAAGGGCCACATAGTGTATGAAGCTGTTTATATAACATGTGCAGAGTAGGCAAATCTAGAAAGAAAGTGTAATACTGTAGTGGTTTCTAGGGACTGAGGTGAAAGGAACAGAGGAAGAGTGGTAGGGAATGACTGCCAACGAACACTAATATCTTTCCAGGGTGACAGAAATACTCTAAATCTAGATTGTGCTGAGGGTTGTACAACTCGGTAATATGGTAAAGACACTGAACTACACACTTAAAATAGTCAAGTTTTATGGTGAATACATTACATTTCAAAAAAGCTGTTAAAATTTTAGAAGTGGAGTGGATCACAGTGAGGATGGCTGGGACAGAATGCAGGTGAAGCCTCAGAAGGAGCTCTCACAGCGAGTCTGTGGCAGAGCGGTTCCGACACAGAGATGGTCTCCAAGCTTGAGGCTGAAAATTAAGTGGGGGGGTGGCAGTGCAAACAGCTGGAGAAGTTTATGCTGGTGTGACTTTAGCTACAAAGAGAATTACAGAGTTTTTAGCTAGAGTGGAAAACAGATGACTGACTTAAAAGGTACACACGAGTAGACTAATCTTGCAGGCTGTTCTGGAAATCAGGACTGAGGAAAGGAGGACAGTGCTGGAGCTGAATCTCAGAAGTGAAGAGGATGGGCTCAAGGTCACAGGTCAAAGGGATCACTGGTGCCACAGACACAGAAAAGAACGCTAAGGACAAAGAATGTTTTCTGTGCCAGGAGCCTCCCAGGTAGCTAATAATTAGTCAACACAAATGTTACATGTGCATGTGCACTCTGGGGGCACTTTTACACGGTGCTCTCATATGAACTCTGAAAATCCAGACTCTTCAGACGGATTCCCAGCTTAGCAAACGTGGAACCTTTTCTTATTTATTTATTTATTTTTTGGTTTTTCTCCGGTACCGGGAACCAAACTCATGACCTTGCGCTTGCCAGGCAGGCGCTTTTGCCGCTGAGCTAAATCCCCAGCCCCTTCTTCAGATGGATTCCCACCTTAGCAAACGTGGAACCTTTTCCTTCAGACTCAATGGTAATAGTGTGAGTTCGCCGTAGAAGAATCTGGTCAATATCTTCCTCACAAAACTTAGATCCTTCATCCTCCTCATCCATGAGTGCACCATAAGCCCCCTTTCGTAGAAGATCCTCTATCTCTTTCTTGGAAAGCTGTTGTACCTGATTTAGAGAAATATTTAAACTAATTTAGAATTCAAAGGAAAATGTGACAAAACATGCTGAAAGTATTGAATTAAAAAATCAGATGCTGAATGGTTTCCTAGTGTATTAGCTAAATAAAGGAAGGAGGCAGAAGAATGAATGGTCTCAAGTGTTATTTTACCCCGTTGGTAGCATTTTCTCTTCCACTCATAGACTGCAGTACAGCTTTATCCAGACCGAGCTTCAAACTAGCCTTGTCAAACATTTCTCTTTCATAGGAGTTTCTTGTGATCAGCCTGTAGATTTTCACGGATTTGCTCTGTCCAATTCTATGACATCTAGCCTGAGCCTCGAATAAAAAAATTGAAAAAAATTAATGGCTACTGCAGTGGACAGAATCTCTGTGTTCTCCCAAGATTCATAGGTTGAAACTTTGATGGTGGGGATTTAGAGGCAGGGACGTAGTGGATCACGAGGGTAGCATCTTCCTGAGTGGGAGTAATGCTCCTATAAACAAAGGCCGGAGAGTGAACTCGTCTTTTGGCTAGGTGAGGACTCAGCAAGAAGACAGCCACCTGTATCAGGCAGAGTTCCCTTACCAAGAACCCAAGCACTCTGGCACCCTGATCTCAGACTTCCAACCCCTAGAACCACAAAAACTACATGTTTACTGCTTACACCACTCAATGTACAACATTTTATTACAGCAGGCAAAGGTGACCTTGACAACTTCCAAAGATGACTCACTTATCAGTAATAAGAGGATATGTCCAAAAATCAGAGGTGCAGTTTAGAAGAGGATTAACATACTAAAAAACTGCTTCTCATATTAATCAATTGACTATTAGTCAACTGACTTGCCGAGTCATGAGATACCACCTAAGCAGTGACACAACTTTAATTTTTTGGTTAGACTAGGATTCTCTGTCATAGTATATTGACTTTGTTTTGAAGAAAACCATCAGGAAGATTTCACTGTGTGTTTACCTGGAGGTCATTTTGGGGATTCCAGTCTGAATCAAAGATGATGCAGGTATCAGCAGCAGTGAGATTAATGCCTAAACCTCCTGCCCTTGTACACAGGAGGAAAACGAACCTATCAGAATCAGGCTTGGAGAATCTGTCAATAGCTGCCTGGCGGAGGTTGCCTCTTACTCGGCCATCGATCCTTTCATATGGGTACCTAGAAGATATTGGTAGCAACAAAGATTCCTGATAGCAGCTAGAATCTATCTGTCCCTTTTTAAAGTATTATAACATGGAAACACTAACCAAACGATGTTTTAAAAGAAATACTTTCAGAGCAGAGTTTCCTCATACAATTGGCTGAATACTCAAAAGATCCCCCTTTACTTCCTATTCAGTGCAATGGCTATACTCTAAAAATAGCTGACCCTTCTAAACAGTAAGATAACAATTTCATTTTTTGGTACGAACTATTTTTCCCTAGTCAAATGAAAGCAAGGGGGAAAAATTGCTCATAAAAGTATGCAGTGCCCTCCAGTAGCCATCATATAAAATAATTTTACATACAACTAGTTTTTAAAAGGAGATATGACACATTTTTTTCCCCATTCGAATATCATAAATGTCATTTCTGGGTGAACTCCTTGGAGCCCATATAGGGTGATTATTTCTCTCCTCCTTATTATTCTGATAGAGTGGCCTCACCGTCTTTGAATGAGGTAGTCTTCCAGTATGTCCAAGCAGCGCACCATCTGGGAAAAGATAAGCACCCTGTGGCCACCAGCCTTCAGTTTTGGCAGCAGCTTGTCAATCAGCACTAGCTTGCCAGCAGCCTGGATCATTGCCTGGAGCTGAAAATCTGGAGACTCTGCATTGTGTGTTTCTTTAAACTCTTCCAAAATTTTCTCTTCAGCACCTGCAGAGATTGGACAGCATAATGTGAATACTGTAAAGGGTTTTATTACTAAAAACAATGAATCTGCTTTCAAAACCTACCAAAAACTGTAGGAACCAGAACACTATACTCTTTTTTTATAAGTAAGAATCCATCTACTTACTCAAAGTTGAGTCTATGCAAAATCGTGGTCATATATAAAAGGGATCAAGGTTGTAAAGCATAACACATTGAAGCATTTAGGGGGAAAACCACATTTTCCAACAAACAAATGTTTGCTGCCTGTAAAAACTGAATTTCAACAACAGACTGTCAAGCCAGAAGTGGCAGAAACAAGCCAAGGGCCAGATACCTACAGAAAATTTGGAACCTAAATTGCTAAAGAAATGAAGAACTATTTATGAGCTGAATATAAACACAAACAACAAAATCTGTTCTAAAACTAGGAAACAAAGGAACAGAGTCCTAACAATCAAAGTGCAAGGGCTGTAATTTGAATCTACAATTGCATATTAATATCATCAAAATGGGGCCAGGGATGTAGCTCAGTGCCCTAGTGCCTGCCTGGCAAGTGTGAGGCCCTGGGTTCAATTCCTGGTACCAGTTAAAAAAAAAAAAAAATCATCAAAAGGAGTGCAAATGGGGAAGTTTATTCCTTGGGTAAACTCTAGGGATTTTTGTGGGGAACCTGAGAATATTGCAATCTTTAAATCTCCCTCTACATTCAATCCCACCTGATAATTTCCTAAAACACAAAAATTCCATCTTGAATTATCCAAACCTGAAAGCTAAAAACAAAACCAAACAAATCTCTATGTTTAACACAAGACTTCTACCATCCTTAACTCTCTTTTTTCTCATAGCTCCACCTGGATTTTTGTTTCTTCAGACTTGGGCTATTAGAGATGCACCAAGAAAATGGCACCTTCCTGGGGAATGAAGGAAAGACCATCACTTCCTCTCCTAACCCACATACACCCTTATTCAGAAGGTAGCAGGTGAAGCTTCCTTCAACTCGCAAGTGGCTTTACTGGAATTCTGTAGTACTGGCCTGGACACCTCTATCTCAGGGTAACCAGGCCATGGTACCTATGCTTAGGTCTGTCTCTCACCCTGGAGTTCTTCAAAAACAAACTCACACATCTAATGGGATTATTTCTCAGCCTTAAAATGTTCCAGAAACTTTAAACTTACTACCACTGGCTTAAACACATGAACTAATGATACACACAATGGGGATGCTTAAGCCTTCAGAGAGTTTTAAAAGTTAGGTTAGACAGGTCACCACAGATGCTCAAGTGACACTTCTATAAGAAGCACAAGATATAGCAGAACAACAAGTCAATTTCCATTTTAAAAGTGCTTGTGGAACTTACCTTATGACATGATCATATACAGAAATACAGTTTGTTGATTGTAAACCAACAAAGAATTCACTGAGAACAGATTAAAGCCACTTAATATCCTCACCAAGAACTAATCCTTACACAAAGCACATTACCGTTGTATGAACGGGAGCTAAGGCCCAGTTACAATTATTTGACCCTCACTCCCTCTTCCACATTAACAAAAAGCTAATATTCAGAAAGTTTCTGTAAGTATTAAAAAAACTAAGGTTTTATTAGAAAAAAGTGAAGAACAAAATGTTATTTAAGAACAGTAGCAAGAATGCTCTTGAATCAAGTTGAATGATGGTTTTCCAAACATAAAATTTAGAAACTCAAGTTCTAGATTTAAGAAAAAGCCCTCAAGCAAAGTAAATTTAAGTCCACAAATTACATTAGATCTTTTTAAAAGTTTGTTCTTTTGCACAACATGCTGTAACGCTCTTTACAATTCAGATGTAAAAGACAGGTTTTATACTTAGATATTTAGGTACTTATTTTTGTCCATGTAAAGATTATAATATATAATCTAAATAAAATATAATGCATTGTATTTTAAAACAAGTTAGTAATCAATGAGGCTGGGTGTGGTGGTGCACATCTATAATCCCAGCACACTTGGGAAGCTGAGGTAGGAAGACTGCCATGAGTCTAAGGCCAGCCTGGGCTACACAGCGAGTTCAAGGCCACTCTGAACTACATAGCAAGACCCTGTCTCAAACAAACAAACAGGAACATTTTTTTAAAATGAGATAATCATTTGGACAAATATCTGACATGCCTGAATTATTTTAGTACAAAAATTTTGAAAATAAAAACAATTTAGTCAAATTAACAGAAAAACTTAAACTCATTTAAAAATTTTTATTCGGATGAGAAAAATAATTCTACTGCCCTTTCAACACTATCAATAATTTCTCTAGAAAAATGAAAAAAAAGCATTTTTTCTTATGTGAAAAAATTTACTGAACAGATCAATTCAGTTCCTTGTAATGAGTTAAGGTTCTTCAAGCAGTAGTCAGTTTCCACTAATACTTCACTTACAAATACTATCAATAAACATACTTCCTTTACGAGTCTCTGAACATCACTGTAGAAACCTTTAAGGAGGTAGGTGGGAAAGGCACAAGGAAGGAAGACAATTTCTATCTTCCGATATCACAATCAAATTTTCAAAATTACCAATTAAAGATTTAACGTGATGTCAGATTTGTAAACAGCAGTCAAAAAACTAAATGGAAATAGAGTATAAGCCCAAGTACTTTGTTGTCTTCAGTTAAGGAATGGATTCCATTTAGCATGTGCATCAAAGGCAATGCGAAGTGAAGGCGCACTTACTTCCGTGCTGAGTGTGTGCCTCTGAAGAGACGGTCACCATCAGGGTAATCACTGTAAGGGCAGGGACTACCATGGCATCTGGCCAGATTGCTCACCAGTGAGAAAGGAAATTTTCTGTTCTTAGAGATTACCACAAAAAAGCTACTACTTTTTCACTAACGCTCACTTCATCAAGTAAGCCTTATTTTTATTTTCTTTTTGCCCACTATTTTTTATATCCTTCCTATCTCCAACAGTAACAACCAATGACTCATGACCCTAACCATCACGGAAACTCAGAGATGTTGTCAACACCATTCTTACCTTCACATCAGGAAACCTAAAATTGGAAATTGCATTCAAATAAAGTTCGGGTCAGTATCAGAACTCCCATTTATGTGATCCAGTTACCTGTTTAACTTTTAGCAAGAAAAACAATTACCAGTACTCACTACCAAATGCTTATAGTGTGCCAGACAATGTTCTGAACACTTAAAAGCATTAAATCATGTTAAAAACGGTTCTAATTTGTATACTTAGCATTCTATCCTAAGTTCCGTATTTCCCCCCTTCTGCTATGCTTCTGTTACCACTTCCAACTTAATGCACACAGTTGCTTCTATTTTTTTAAGGCTGTAGAAAGGTTGTGCTCTGTGGAACTGAAGTTGGTTTGGACAGGAAACTTTACTCTGCCACAACCAATATAAATTTCTATATGATCTCTAAAACTTAAGACTTTCTTTAAATTTAATAATCATATTTAGAGATGGCTCCATAACAGAATGCTACCTGGAGATCACGGCTAAGAATGAACAGTACTAGCCCTAAAACAACCTCTCTGACACACATCTGTGCATGTTATCTGGGCAGCTGTATGCTTAATATGTCTTCCTCATTTTTTTTTAACTACAATTTCCCTGAAAGAAAAGTAGAAGGACACCTGCTTAACATACGCTTCTTAACTTGTTACAAAGGCAGAAGAGCTGACCTCAAGGTGTAATCAACCAGAACAAATGCCACAGACACTAAACTTCAGGGAGTCCTCAGAGGCTCCCGAGGAACAAATGATCTATGTAGGCCAACCCTTGTCTCTGAGCCCATCTTCCATGCATGGACCATTTTTGTTCTTGACCTAGTGTAGCTGCTGGGTATGCATGTTGTGAAAAGGAGAAAGGATTAGGAACTCTTTAAATCAACTCTTTAAATCAACTGTCCTTGTACCTCCTGCACTGTGAAGAAGGCAACACTAAGCTTTGTTCCTTCTTCCCTAGAAACGAACATAACTGCACTGCTGGATATTATGGATTGCTGGATATTATGGCTTGTATCTACATGTCCACCCAAAGCCTCATGCACTCATAGGTGAGCCTTTTCTGAGCTGGCTGGACCTAGGGTGTGAGTGGTACTAAGTTAGTCCACTGACTGGAATCAGCATAGTACTGGGCATGGCTGAGTGGATTTACGAAAGACAGAAGCCCCACCCTGGGTGTAGGTGGCACCTCCCAAGAGGTTTATAGCCTGGATGGGATAAAAGGTAAACACAGGCTTGCTACTTGCTGCTCTGCTGCTTCCAGTATGCCACGCCAAGCACTGTTTCTTCTTTGCCACGCTGACTTACCTTGGACCCAGCTGACACTGAAATCTCTAAACCTTTCCTCCTTTCACTTTGAGTATCAGGTATTTTGTGTAAGTAACAAAAAAAATAGGCAAGACACTGGACAACTAAAATTGTGCACAATTACCCTAAGATTAGTCTGCCACCACCTTTCTTTAATCTGCATTTACTCCTACCCAGACCGCAGCTGTAGCCATGAGCTGGCCTGTCTGCTTCTATCTTTCCCTCCTGTCACATTTTCTACAACACTGCCTGATCCATTGGCCTCAGTCATATTTCTAATCACTGCTCAGCTCACACACTGGCTATGGCTCTCCCTCACCTACAGACTGCAACCAATGTCCCTTGTATCAGCACCCGAGGCCTTCATAGCACAGCCCTCACATGTGTAAGATGCATGGTCCCATTATTTTGCACATGTGTCTTATCCTTTGGGCAAGTTCCCCTTTGTTGTGCTTCCTTCTCCTTGCTTGTGTTGTGACTTCAGCTTTGATATCTTTTCTCTGTCTGTCCTGCCTACAAAATACTTTATATCCTTGAAGGTATGTTTCAAATGACATCTCCTAAGGCTTTCCTTGTCTGAATCCCTCAACACACCACAAGCTTCTTGAGGCGCACACTGCTATGGCATGACAACTTCTGGAAGTATACAAAGAGAGGTTTAACCCACATCAACTATGGAACACTGTGGATTTGGTGAAGAAAGCAGAAGGACTATAAATTCTCCAGAGGGACATACTACAGTCAAAGGTTTAAGATCATCTCTCATCCTCAGGGACTAGGCAACTAGACAGTGAAGAATGTGGAGACATTTCCACCTAAGTTTTGAGACAGCTGCGAGCTGCTAACCATGCCAGTGCTTCTCCCTTTGATTTTAATGGCTGATTTATGCACCCCCCCCACCCCACCACTCAAATGGAATATGTCCTTCACTGCCAGCACTTCGGATGACTTCCAAGCATGGAGCACAAATGCCTCAAGTGAGGGAGGCAGGAGATAGTAAAGGTGAGATCAAGCTTCTGGGATCACAGAAGC
The DNA here is from genome assembly GCF_000276665.1 of Chinchilla lanigera. Taxonomy (NCBI): domain Eukaryota; kingdom Metazoa; phylum Chordata; class Mammalia; order Rodentia; family Chinchillidae; genus Chinchilla; species Chinchilla lanigera. The sequence goes on from NW_004955444.1 coordinate 17,895,211, forward strand.
ACTGGTCACTTGTTTTCAAAAACCACAGGAGGAAGCATCACAGAGAAGTAGAAGCTAGAGAAATACACATGGGTGGATGGGGCAGGAATAACCACAGAGCATAACACCCTCAGTCTAGAGGCAGAAGATCTTTAGAGCTTGTCATTCAGACAAGTTCACAAGTGGGCAGGCTTACCATTGATTAGGTATGGGTGATTGCAGCACTTTCGTAACTCCATCATAGTGTTTAAAAGGTTAGGTACATTAGCTTGTCCACCACCTTTGGAAAGAAATGTGAAATTCTTCTCAAGGATGGCCCGGTAATATTTCTTCTGAATGTTTGTTAGCTCAACTTCAATAATAGTTTCTTCTTTGGGGGCCAAGTTCTTTTCTACATCCTCTTTGAGTCGTCTCAACATCATTGGCTTTAGAATAGCCTGAAGTTTTTGCACCTAAAAAAGGACCTTAGGTAAATACTGGTGTCATCATTTGCTTGCATGTGAAAACATAGGATCATTTCACTTATCATTAACCATTTTCATTTTTCAAAGCCTGCTAAGAATACAAAGGAGATAATCTTTCAGCTTCCATGAAAATGTAGGAGGGCTGGGTGATTCTATGTCAAGTACATTATTTTACTTCGCCAGGAGCTTTAAATAGCCAGATGAACTTCAAAAGTACATAGCAGAAAAACAAACAAACAAAACATTTATTCATTTAGCTTTCCTGTCTGTCTTAAGTCACAAGGATGATGAGGAAGGAGGTAGAAACAACGCCTTGAGTTCTCTTCTTCTGTTCTCTGCCTTTGTAGAAAGAGCTAAAGAATAAGGAGTGAGCCCAGAGTAATCTAGCTGCCACACCCACAAGCAAGCGGAGACGGCTCTCCCTGGTACTGTTCAGTTGGCGGGCAGTAGGATACAGCACATATAGGCAAAACAAAACAGACTTCACACTGAACTTAGCCAACATATCGTAGACAGTATATTGCAGAGAGGGCACATAAGCACCACCAAGATCTCAAGCCTATCTCTATATTTATTTGGAATACGGCATAAGAAAAAGGAACTAATACCCATGTAACTTTTACACTGTATAATGTAACCAAGCAAAGCACTTTTCACACAAAATGTCTCATTTCTCCTGGAAATACTGTGGGCTGCTTACGCTTCCAAATTCTAAATACATTGGCCTGAAGAATTAAATAACACAGCCAAGCACATATGGTTCAGAAATAAGAATGGAAACTCAAAACTGCAGGAAGCAAATAGCTCCGAAGACTTCAGGGGCTTCCGACACTAACCCCGGAAGTAGGCACTGCAAACCACCAACTTGATTAGCACAGAAATCTCTGAAAAGTACGTCAACAGGTGTGTAATCTCGTTATAAAACTTAATAACCCTTTGTGAAGGCAAACAGATACAAAATAAACAAGCAAGAACCTTCATAATGACGACTTGAAAAGTCCAAAGGAAAAATACATAAAGCTCTGTCTATAGGTTTTTTTTTAAAAATGCAATATAATTTGCCTCTTAAAATACTTAAGTATTAATGTCTTCCCATTTCATGAGTTTATCTTCAACTTTATGACTGAGATAGCGAGGAGAGGTGATAACGGTAGAGGTGATAAGTACCTGCTCTTCTGTTTTAAGATCACCAAATTCTTGCATAAAGGTGGTTTCTGAAGGGAAGCGACTTGGTTCCAAGAAATGAAGCAAGCTGAAGAGCTCTTCCACAGTGTTCTGTAGCGGGGTTCCTGTCAGCAGCACTTTGTGTTCCTACAGAAACATGAGGACGGTAACTGACCAATTGCTGACACAAACAGTGCAACACTTTCTTCTGTATTCCCACTTTCCTACTTCTGTTCGTCAGTGGCACCTCAGCACCAACCAACACAAAGGACAGCGATTACACAAGAAGGGGGAGAATACAGTTCTTGCTTCAGATAAACAGATAGAGGGAGGGTCCTCTCTGCAGAGTCCTTAAGTGTATGAATCTTACTATTTTGTTTCTTCTGGAGGTTATTAAATTAATATTTTTGTAGGATGGCTAAGTCCTCTAAATCTCAAGGCTTTTTCTCCAAAGAAATTAAGTTTTCCTATGATCCCCAGACTTAAGAGAAGGTCTACATGCTTCTTTCTGTTCTTTAGATCAACAGTCCTCTCATCTTTTTATCTGCTCACTTTAGAGACAAAGTTCTTCTCAGTGTAATAGTGTATCAAGTCATTTTGTTCTGCAAAAATTTCCAATTAGCAAAGAGGCCAGCTTGGTTTTCTAGACCACAATCACTTATTAATAGATGCAACTTCTAACTTTGTTTCTTTGAAGTAAGTTAGGTATTTAATTCTTCCTGTTTACAAGCTCTATCTCTAGTTTTCTTTATGCATTTGTGCTTTGTCTTTCTATTTCTATACCTGTTACATATAGGAACTGTTTTAACTGAATTTATTAGGATCAGTCTTAATAGTGAATTTATAAATTTTTAGAGTCTAATTACTTTTTATTTTAGCCGCTTGGTGCACAGCACAACTAAAAAACCATTTTAGAACATGACTATAGCCATTAGTAGTTTCACAAGCATATCCTAATTTGACTTGGAATCTAACAGGACTCAGCTGCCAGGTATAGTATACATTCAGTAAATGCTAAATGAATGAGACTTAAGTGGAAATATGCTAACATTCTTAACATCATGTCTTATCTGTCAAGAAAGTTCTTTGAAAAGTTCTTTGAGATGAAGCTGTCCAATACACTTTTCTTCCTTTTCTCCCCTGAAGAGGTCTCTTGCGCAAGAAGGTGCATATATTGCTACCATATTCAGATGCACTAAATTCACTGAGTGAGACGTTTACAAATCAATTCAAAATTTTCTATCACTCACTGGTGGATTACCTGGGTCATGATCACTGATACAACCAAGTCCTGAAGGACTTTATCCAAGAATTTCTTAAAGTACTGTCAAGGATTCAGGATGTATTGATTGTCTGCCATTTTTTTCATATATTTTATTACTTAAATCTTGGATACCTACAGTGGACCCTCGAGTTACAACCAGCCTGACATATGAACAACCTGGGTTATGAATGAACTTTTACTTTTAACTTATGATGAAGTCTTGAGTATAGCCTGAATACTGGCCACTTGTGCTTCCAGATGGTCTCAGATTTAACCCTGAAGGATTCTGGGAGGAACATTATATCATCCTTTCCTGCATGGGGTTAATGGAGAAATCCTGGGCCAGTGTCTCTCTAAGGACCCTGAGATCTGCCTGTGTGCAGGAGACAGACTTTAAAGGCTTGTAGAGGAGCCTGAGCCCTCCATTGACAACTTGAGTTACAACCAGCCCTCGGGAATAAACTGAGTTTGTAAGCCCGGGGCCCACTGTAACCAAGTACTTAAAAAGTTAGTCTTTTGAACTTACTAACTGAAAAATAAACTACTTTTAAAAAGGAGGGGCTGTGGCTATAGCTCAGCGGTACAGTGCCTGCCTGGCAAGTGCGAGGTCATGAGCTCAATTCCCAGTACCAAAAAAACAAGGAAAGGACCTCCTTTTCAATGTGGCTTCCTTTCAGTGACTGGAAAAGAGCCAGTTATACCAAATGATTACAAATACAACCCTTTCGTATAGTTATGAGCATATATGAGCATTAACAAAAGAAACAGGCTTCAACTTGAAAGTGGGTAACAATTTAAGAATACGCATTTACTACAAAATCATAAGTGTCTTGTAAAAGTCTTGGTATCAAGCATCCTACTTTCAAGCTCAACTAGGCTGGCAGATATGTTTCTGCCCTGAAAATGTTAGTTCTTCTGAGCTCTGGTGCAGCAGTGTGTATTTAATTTCTTTTCAGCAGACTCCTTAATTTGTGTAGGGACTCCTGACAATGAAAGAAGATGAGATGGCAAAATCAGTGGTGAACTACTACAACCTCCCCAGCTTCCTCTCCTCGGCGAAGAGGGTCAAGGTGATGGCACCGCTTTCCCAGAGCAGAGGGGAAGACTGTGGAGATAGAGGTGCCCCACTATATCTTTATCTACTCATCTGCTGATGAGTACACAGGCTGGATCCATCTGCTGATGGATACACAGGCTGCTTCCAAGATTTAGCTATTATGAACTGTGCTGCTATAAACATGGGTATGCATGGACCACTGTAATATGATGCTTTTAATTCTTTCAGGAAGATACCTAAAAGGGCAATACCTGGGTCAAAGAGTATTTGTAGTTTTAGTTTTCTGAGGAGTTAATGAAGTGTTACCATTAGTAAGAAAAAATTCCCCAAAGTATCCCAAACAATTAGAATGCCTAACGCTGGCAGAGGTAAACCTCTTAACTAATGAATGACTGTTTTATAGTAAGAATCCACCATCTGGTAACACATGAGCTAGAACTTGTGTTCTTTTACATAACTCAGATAAACTCAGTCAGATGGCTGGGGTTTTCTGTTTGTTTGTTTTGTTTTGTTTTTTGAGACATGGTCTCACTACACGGCTCAGGCTGGCCTTGAGCTCACTTTGTAGCCCAGGCTGGTGAACTCCCAATGATCTTCCTGCCTCAGCCTCCCAAGTGCTGGAATTACAGGTGTGTGCCACCATGCCCAGCTGTCCAGATGGCTGTTTAAACCTTTAAAAATTAGTTATTTAACTGTCTTTTAGTGGATCATCATGAAATGGCCCACCCCACTCAGAAGCTATAGTTAGATATATCTTGAAGATTAGTATTCACCTGCAGACACAGTTTTACTTCATTGCAATGTGAAGTATCACTTGGAAAGACCAAAGACAGCTACAGAGTTTCTCCTTTGATACACCTATCCCATATCCTCAAGATCTATTTGGGGCGCTGGCTGCCAAGGAGTAGTAAACTATTTTGCAAAAGACTTAGGACAACATTAGTAATAATTCTCTAAAGAAGAAAGGGAAATCCTATCCAAAATAGGATAATTCAGTCAGTTCTTCTTTAAGTAAAACTAGATTTTGCTTGCTTTTAATTAAAAGGATAGCTGGCTAATCTAATTCTCTTAATTTAAGAATAAAGGCAGCTGCTTCACAGAAGCTGCAACAAAAAGCTTTTAGGTTTTCTTTTCAATAGTACCAGTCTTCAGCTAAAAATATATAGCCATGAAGATACAGAATATTCCTTCCCATCTTTAACTCTGAATCAATGAGAGCACTTAATCTACCAAAGTCATTATTAAAGGGACTTTTTCAATCATTGTTTTTCAGACTTATCAAATCACTAAAGACATCCTAAATGAAAATAACATTGCTTTCAAAATATATATTAAAGATGAAAACAAATGATCATAACCAACATGTAAGGCATAGACTGAAAAGAAGCCCAAGGCTGACAAGTTATGCGGCAGTTCCTTTCAGGACAACCAACATACACATAACCATATGGGACAACAAATCCATCCAGTTCCCCCCTCTACATTATACTGTCCCATGGTAATCCTGTCGGGAAAAAAAAAAATCTAGGACATCTATCAGAAAGACCTACCACTTGGGAAGCTGGAAAAGCATGGGACAGTGTGGTATAAAATTCTAAATCAAATCTGAGGCCTTGTAATACCTCAAATTTTTAGGTGTCTATGCAAACTGAACCAATACCAGAGATCCTACCCAACCTGCTGAGAACTTACATCTGTAAGTTTCAATGGTTCCAGTAGGACAGAACCTATATCCAGTGGCATGTAACTGGATCATGGTTATATTCTGTTTGATAAAACTGTTTTAAAACACCAGCATATAATGCAAGAATTAGAAAGAAACCAGCAGCTAAAATTTGAGGAGAATATAGCTCAATACTGTACAGGCTTTGCAGACACCTTTCGAAGGCATCAATCAAATTCAAAGCAGTGGGACTAACAAGTCAGTAACAACTCTAGTCAGGTTCAACAGACGCATGAACACGATCACTGACCAAGTCCATCATCTTGAGTCCCTCCAACAGCTTGCAGTTCCTATTCTTCAGCCTGTGGGCCTCGTCAATGACCACACAGCGCCAGGGAATACTGCGCAGCTCAGGACAATCAGTCAAAATCATCTCGAATGTAGTGATGATGGCATGAAACTTATAGGACCCTTTTATCACTCGGCCCTACAAGAACAATGCATGTTTATTATTATGGATCAATAATTATGTTAACAACTTAGGACAAATAACTGCACAATGAGTAAGGATCCCTTTGAGGGCCTGTTTATTTTAGGGAACATTTTATTTTCGAGTTCTTTTTGAGGCTTTAATTTGTTATGGTAAAGTGGAGTTTTAAAGATTTTTTTAACTTTGTTTTTAAAAGAAATTTGAAAATTGTTAGCAAAATTTCAGGTCCAGTTTCTGTACAAATCACACACGGTAGCCTTAAATGCATGCAGGCTAGTCAAGCCCCATAGGTATTAAAAGATAAAGGCCAAAGGGACTGAATTCTAAGCCAACTTTATAAACTTCTAAAAATTTCTTTAACTTTTATAACCTTTTTATTCCCCTAACACATCTTGCAAATGCTAAGGAATTTGAAATGAAAATACATTCACTGAGAACAGAATTTATAATTTCTAAAACCTAAACAAATACAGATAATAGATTTCAGTATTTTTCTCTTTTAAATTATTTAAATGTATGTTAGATTTTTATACTCAAAGAAAACAAACATCATAGAAGCCCACTGTCTTATTTCTAGTTACTGGACACTCATTTGTTACCTATAATCTAAAACTGTTTTAGCACGTATTAGCCTTCTTTACCACGTCACTTATAGTAACGCTTCACTGTCAGTGTCATACAACAACTGCAAACAGGCAACTAAAATGAGAAAAAATCTTAATAGAAATTGCTATTAAGAGTCAAAGTATAAAACCCTCCCACTGGGTGCATTTGGAATTTTATAAAACCCATTATTTTTGAATTCTAGTAACAGCAGTATATTCTTTCTATTCAAATTCAATATCACCTTTTGTTTGGTTTTTGTCTTAGGTATAAAAAACTAACACTAATAATACATTAAACAAATTTCAGCAGTTATTCAAGGTAAAAAATTTCACTCCTTCTAATTAAATAATCAGAATGACAAAATGTACAAAAACAAAGAACAGTATTCACAGATATAGAAAGATAATAAAAACATAAATTGGGTAAAAAATCCTAGGCAAATTTCACAATTTACCAAAATCAAGACCTCTCCCCAAGTCACTGACACTTTGAATTTTCAACACCTTAAAATGCCCAAGGAATATGACCTGAGAAGTTTTACCTGGGGATCTTTGAAGTACATTTCATACAACTGAATGGTCCGACGACTAGCTTGACTCCCATGATACACAACCACATTCAACTCTGTCCAGGTTCGAAATTCCCTTTCCCAGTTGGGGATTGTGGACAATGGGGCAATTACTAAAAAAGGGCCATGGATTCCTTTCAAATATATCTCATAGAGAAATGTAATGGACTGGATAGTTTTTCCCAAACCCATTTCATCTGCTAAAATGCAGTTTCGCCTTTGAGAGAAAAATAAAATAGGAAAATTTAGTGAGTGTAGATATGAGATAATGCTATCTTTTCACAAAATATATATTATAGTAACAAATGTATATCCATAGGCCTGCAGATGTTTCCTGAGATTGAACAAAATATATTTTAAGTAAAATTCTAATAAGAATTACTTCTATGTACTTCTTTCAATCTCTGCATTAGTATTTGTTGAATAAATGCTAAGTATATTTCCAATGCTTGATTTTTAAAAATATTTTTATTAAATATTATTTAAAATTCTTATTACTATTTCCAGTAACTACAAAGAAAGAGCTACACTCTTCTTCGAAAGCAAAGAAAGACGTGGCTTACATACATGTTGTACCAATTGAAAAGTAGCCAGTTCACTCCTTCCAACTGGTACTCCCTGAGCTTGTTATTGTTTTTATACTCCCTGGAACTCTCTGACTTCTTCCAGTCATCAGCAGGAGGTCGCTCCTGTTTCAAATACAGTGAATCTCATTAGTGGTTGCTCAAAGACCACAACACTATGCTATTTTCAGATTAAATCTTCTACCATGAGCCAGTTCTTACCACACGCTCTGTTTCCGGCTCCCTGGACATGAGTTTCTCGAACTCTTCAATCTTTGCTTGGTCTATGTCCTGCCTCAGCTCCCACGTGCTGTCTTCGTACGGAAGTGAGCACCACTTCACCAGGTAGTGGGTCACAGGCTGGCCAGGTTCAAATAAACCAGAATTTAATCATTTCACCAAATCTTATATACTACAGGGAAAGTGCTCTACTTCATTTATGGACAGATGCTACCTCAGTGTAAGACTGAATTGATATACACTTTAAACCCATGACCAATAAATAGTTGTCTCCCTTCTATAATGGAAACAGTGCTATCGGTATTATCAGAACAAACTAACTTTGTACCTAAATCACTGGTAATGTTCATAAGCCAGAAAGGATATACGAACAGCTAGCAAATAGCAAGAAGCTAAATTTAAGTCTCATTTTATCTATGCAAATAGTCCTGTATATCATTCACATTTATATGGTATATCCTTTTATAGTATGTACATGTTTATATCACTAGCTAGTTTCTTACAGAATCAAAAAGGGAACAATTTACTAGGTTTGTTTGTTTATTTATTTGAACCAGGGTTTCATTATGCAGTTCGAGCTGGCCTTGAACTAACTTTGTGGCCCAGGCTGGCTTCAAACTCACAGCAATCCTCCTGCCTCAGTCTCCCAAGTGCTGGGACTACAGGGTAAAATTTATTATGCTATCTGTCTTTTCCTTGCAGAAAAGGAATACTGTCTGTATCCACACCAAATACTGTATTTGAGCTCTAGGAGGTTTGAGGGCTAAATATTTTGGACAAGGCAGATGAACAAGACTTTCACGTTGTCTTTCCTCTAGAAAATCTTTGGATGAACACATTTTAGCACTATGTTAAAATGGTGTTAAATCTGCTTGTGATGTTAAAAATATTTGGTATACAATGTAAATACACAATGAAGCACTTTTGTAAGTACAACTAAGCAAAACAAGAAAAGTAAAGATAATGTACAATGTTAAAAATACAGCCCCACATTGAAACACATGGAATTTCACTATTCAGAGTAACATGAGCATTCTTTGCAGACTCTCCCTATAGATAAGCAAGATCCAAACACTTAAATGTAAATCTCAGTTTCCACGGAGGAGCCAGGAACGACTGCACTCAGGGGAGGTAGGCACAGTACTGGCAACACAGATGCTCAGAAGTCACTAGACTTGTTTGTATTTTTAACTTCCCTATCAAATGCCATTTCAGTCTTGTAGGACTTATAAGGCAACATGAGAAAACCAAGTTTGGCAATCTCACATAAAAAGCAGTTTCTGTCTTCTAAATGAAGTTCATCAGCTTCACTTAGGATGCCAAATAACGTTAAATAACATTATGTATCCCTTACAGGAATACATAAGAGCACTATGTGCTACATGACAGGTCACCGAAACGTACTGAGGTCTCTACTAACCATATTCTACAACTGTAAAAGAAGTCAATATAGTTAAAATTGAAAACTGATTTTTTACAAAAGCTCTCAGACTACACAAAATGTATTTAGCACAATTATTAAACCATAAAACTGATAAGAAATCATTTAAGTTCCAGTTAAACTCAGACCAAGTATATCATGATCGAAGATCTGTAATCAAAACCAGGTCTAGGTTCCTCCCACCTTCTCTGTAAACACACAAGAGCTGCTTGAACTGACATTTTATAATTCAAATGATCTCCTATTACCTCTCCCCGGTCATCTGTGCTACGTGCAAAGTCCATTATCCGGTCAATCTCCACATAATCTGGATTAAAAAGCTCATCCTCAATCTGCACCAAAGGAAAAGAAGGTAAAATGTTTATTTCCTGAGATGAAAACTGTTTTACTTTTCAGCAGGCAATAATATTTTGGGTCACAATACAAAATTTATTTTGGTAAATTATGTTAATTGAAATGCTACAATTTAGCAAAATCACTCCCCATGAGAGAATCAGACTTCTTAGACTTTGTTAACTGGGTCTTTTAATTACTGTGTGAAACCTTTTACTGCGAGAGAATGTTTGAGAATATTTTAAATGAAGTGTGAAATTACAATTCACTAATGAGCAATCCAAAAGGCTTATGGCATACAATGAATTTAGCATTCTTCAAACTACAGTTTGCAGTGAAGAATCAGAGTCACGCGCGGTTAGTGCTACTGGAGTCTTGTAACAAGGTGAGCTGTCTGATGCCAAACAGCATCGCTGGCAGAACGTCACTCGAGAGCTGAAAACACTGACTTGAACGGACTTGACATTTTAGTGTGAACGGTTTATGCTGTTTGGTGGTCCTTGACAGTCAGTATTAGTACCTCATTTAGAATAACAGTCTTGTCACTAATCTTAAATGTTTGAATGATTTATCTGTACTGAATACAGAGTAGTTGAGTAAAAGAATTCAGGTTGAAGAAATGAAGCTTAAATAATTAAGCTATTTATCCAATAGTTTAACAATCTTTACAAAAGTGAAGTAATACTGCTTGTTTGCAAAGTTATCTTATAGAAAACAGAACATGGCTCAGAAGGAAGTTATAGCCCAAACCATATTTAAAAGAAGCCAGGGTCAGATAAATTTTTAGATTTGAGTCAGAAAACAAGACACATTGTTATTTTTTGCTATAGTTTAACTTAACTTTAAAAAAAAACTTTGCAAAAAGGGATAGTATAAGTCACTTAGGCACCATTCTTATCTCTTGAATTACAGGTTGAAAAGAAAAGCTGTCAGTCACAGTCTGCTAAGGAGAATAAACATTCTCTGCACTACAGTGCCCATTTAAAACGCCAGGTTTGAGTGCTATGAGCTGTAAATTATGAAGTAGCAGAAATACAAAAATGTACTTCAATTGCTTCAAACTTTTGCAGAAGTAAACAGTAAGGGAAAAATAAACTAGAATGTTCAGCTAATTTAAATGTTATGTATTAATGCACTGGCTCTGTCAAAAGTTTCTAGAGTTAGGGAAATAGTATATCTGTGTTATTCATATATAACATAAACATTAAAATTTCCACAAACTAGGTTTTTATGACAAAAGCTCTCTTTAAGACAATTTGTTCTTAAATCTGAGCTTTCATATTCAGTGATGAATTTAACTTTTCCTCCATTTCTGTCCATTAAGTGAATAATCTATGCCATTATGTATGTGATGAAATTTCTAGTCTAAGTGATCTGTTTGAACAGAGATTTCAAATGTGGAGATATCAGAAAGCTTAAGTTGTAAAAAAAAAAAAAAAAAAAAAAGGTTAAAGCAACTGTAATTGAAAATCTCAGAGAAGCAGAGCCATGGAATACTGGAAGTCCACAGGATAAAACAAACTGGGGTGTGTGCGCGTGTTTAAAATAGAGAGTGGGAAGAGATCACTATTGTTCTGTGTTAACTCCTATTCAGGAGAGAACTCAAGATCTCTGGTTGCAAATTTGCCAGAAAATGTTTTTCAGCTTGGTACAGGCGATTTACATAGATGACAAGCTAGGCTGTGTAGGTAGGGCCAGCCACAGTTCCCTAAAGACCATGTGACTACAGGAAATAGAGTCCAAATAAATTTAATAAACAAGACCAGGATTTAAAAGTGGTAGTGGGGATACACCAATGTGCTTTTTCCTTTTTCCTCCCACAGACTCCCAGAAATGTCAGCAGAATATATGGTGCCTCTTTCTAAAGGAAGCTAATTATTTAACTTGTTCTATGCACAAACATTCAACTTCAGTTTCATTAAGGACACGCAAAATAGAATTTCATAGTATTTTCCTCAAAACCACCCTTTTGAAAAAAAAAATCTTAATATTCTCCAAGATGTAAGATCTGAGTCATACTTCATTAACTACATTCCATTCAGCACAAACTACTGCCCCGCCAAAATGCCTGTGTCCCGAGGTAACAAAGGGGGCAATGCACATGTGGGGGTAGGCAAAGAGCGCGCAGCAACCACCCACAAGTCCTCCACCCAATGCAGACTTTACCATCAGCCTGCCTGCCGGGATCGTGAGACCAGGTTGGAACAGAGTAGAAACTGGTCACATGAGACTATAAAGATTTTATGCCATCAAAATACCAAACGCTCCTCCTTATCTTGACAAAAGGGATGGCAGCATGAAGTAGTCTGTTGACCACGTACTGTTTTGTATCAATTTTCATACTTCTTTACAGGTTACATTTGGTTAACTTTTTTATGAGAAGAAGAACTAAGATAAGTCTTCCACTTATCTTTCAATGTTAGAATTTTTCTTTCATGTACTTGAGGATGACAGTGAAACCAAACTGGTGATCAAAAGTCCAGAAACAAAACCTCAGTAAGCAGCTTACAAAAGGAAGCATTTAAAAAAAAAAAAAAAAATGTAATTGACTATGTTGGTAGGGGGTAACCTGTTACTTCTAATACATGTAGATTTTCTTCACTGCCCTCAGTTCTGCTGTCTTTTAGTAAGTGATAACCTAGGATAAAAGGGCACAGGCAGTGACAATGTACCAGCTTCTATACAGTGACACAGCATTTGTTTTGACAAGCAAGTCTTAAACAAAAGAAATGTGCCACATACTTCCCCACCAAAAGCTAAACTTGTACATCCTATAACATGTACTTCATATTCACTGTAGTTTTTAACCAGCTAAATCTCAATAGAACTGTCTACTTACTTTTGTGCATTATCTTCTAACTTCACTCTCATTACAAGATTGTAATCATACCATTACCACCGTTTCTACACAGTATCATAAGGACTGCTATCTTTCAGACCAAGCAACAGGAAGAATGAGAAATTTCCTGTTTACAAATTTTTTAGCAACAACCAGTTAGCAATATGCAATAGCACTAAATGAGGCAAACTAGTTTTTCTTAATGATTCAGTGAAGTAAAATTCACAATTTAAGAGTATTTTAGTAAAGTAAATACTTCAAAAAATTAAGCAGGTATTCCATACCTCTGAAAGGAATTTGTTCTGGCCCTGTTTTGCTTTAAATCGTTTAATCTTTTGCTGAATTCTTTTATCTTTTTCCAAATCTTCTACAGATGCCCACTGACAATGAAGGTAAGAGCTGAAAGAATAAAATATACTTGAAATGTGTAAAATTGGCACTTCTTATGTATATATTATTTTTAAAATCAACTACACAAATCATTAACAAAATAACTTGCTTAATTATTTATAGGGCTGCTAAGCAATATTCAAGAGAACCACTAATATTTGAGAATAAAAGAAAGTCAATGATGATGTCTGGCATTTGCCTTGTGCCCCAAGCCTCCCAGATTTCTCAGCCAGCACACATGGCGGGGTGTGCGTGTGTGTGCGTGTGTGTGCTAATAACAAGCTGTTTTCCTAAGTGCACACATTAAGCTTCAGTATAAAATGGTTAACACTATGGGGTGATCTTAATTATGAATCCATTTTTTGAGTCTTTTATCATTGAAAAATAAATATTTTTAATCAAGTTAAAAGTTCAAACTTACTATAGCAATTTCTTTGGAGATAAGCAATATAGGATGCCTTTGGTTCACACAAAGCCTATCACACTGGCCCTCAAAGTGAACTTAACATAGTCCTCTAGAACAACTGGAAAAGATACCATCCAATCTCTGAGCCTTAGCCCATACCACACTCCCCAATGACCCTTGTGAATTTTCACTTAATAACACCCACACTCTCACTAGGCAAGTCCCATGCCCTTCAGACACACCACCCTCTTCTCTGAGTTCATTTTTGCCTTCCCTAACCTGAACTTCAATGCACTCAACCCTCCATTTTCCTTCCCTGAGAGTAGCAGGCACACAGAATGGTTGATGGGATCTCACATTCACCTGTTTGACATTTCAATATTATTTTGTACCATCATTCTTTCCCTGTCCCCCAGCTGCTTCTACTGTCTCATTTCTTGTTCCAGTGATGATACCACAAAGACCTGTGTCACTTGAATATATACCTCTGTCAGGATCAAAGTACTACTACTTACAAGTTATGCAGCCATTATCGAATCCTTTAAAAAGTTAGTAATATGAAAAGTTTTTATGATACTAAGTACCATATAATTGATATTTATGTAATGTCTAATATTCATTGTCTAAGATAGAACTAATTCATTCCTATAATTGACTAAAGGAGGAAAGATTTTAAATAAATGTGCCACATATACAAAATATATATACACCACTGATATAAATCTCTACACAGAGAAAAAAATAGGTTAAAGGAACATGATAGTAGTGATTACTTGAGTAGTAAAAGTGCAAGTATTTTATTTTCTATTTTTGAGTGTTATTGCCTAAATTTCTGATAAATAATAGGCAATGCTGTGATAACCAAAAACAAACATCATATAAACAACCTGTCCTAGTGTCCTAGAAAAAAGGCACATGTGCAGTTAATAATCTTATCACAGGGGATGGTCTAACACATGCAAAGCACCGCCAGAGTATCCCTGAGCTTGACATGGGCCATTATAAAAGTGGTTCCAGTCCTGATCCACAGCCTGAAAGTAAACTGGGCTGAAATTTTCAGTCATTGATTCCACAATTCTAAACCTAATAGCCTAGTCAGGAGGCTTGATCAGGAAGAAGAAAGAAGAAAAACCAGGTCAAAGGTTGGCTACTATGTCTCAGTAAATAATTAAGGTTAAAAAAAAAAAAAGAGGAAAATTTTACTGGTAGACTAGCACTAACGTAATAAGGAAAATGTTACAAAGGATTAAATTGTAAAAAATATTATACAGCTAATAGAAAATAATCTGAGCCAGGCCCAACACATAATATAGTTCATGGTCACTTTAGCAAATGAAATTTCATTTCAAAACATAATTTTTCTTGATGAAAAGAGTATAACATTTATACTTAATGTTGATAAAGACTATGCAAAAGAAAAACAACAACAACAAAGCCCAAAACCCTTTTGCCTATCAGTGTGAAGTTCTAAATAAAACATTAACAAACATGTTTCCACACTACACTAACCACATCAGGTTAGGGATGTAGCTAAGCGGTGGAACACTTGCCCAGCAAGCACAAAGCCCTGCATTCAATCTCCAGAAGCACAACAGAACAAAACATAGCTTTAAAAACCACCATGACCACAGAGGATTTGTTCCAGGAATGCAAGGTTGGATCAATATTAGGCAATCCATTAAAAAATACACAGAATCAATATGTCTAAAGAGAAAAATCATACAATTATTCCCACTGATGTTTAAAAACCTTTAACAAAATTCAACACCCATAATGGATTTTTAAAAACTCAGAAAAAATAGGAATTGATAGGTAGTTCATTAATAAAATTAAATACAGACAAACCTTAGTCGTAAAGCTAGATCTTATTAAAAATAGAAACAATACACTTTTTCAGAGATCAGAAACAAGATATAGATATACAATACCTCCACTATATTGTTCAATATTGTATCAGGGGTGCTACAATGCCAGTAGATAAGGCAAAACAGGGAAGGCATAATAATCAGAAAACAATAAGTAAAACTACCTCAACTTGCAGATTATACAGTTGTGTGCTAGGAAAATCCTACAGAATTATTTAGAAAAGTAACTGAAACAATAAAATAAATAATTTAGCAATATAGCAGGATATAAAGTTGACATACATACATATATCTCTGTGGTATGATGTTTTTAATTCCTCCAGAAAAATACTGAGGAGGGGAATAGCTGGGTCAAATGGGACCTCTAATCCTAGTTTTCTGAGGAATCTCCACACCGATTTCCAGAGTGGCTGTACCAGTCTACATTCCCACCAACAGTGGAGAAGGGTTCCTTTTTCCCCACAGCCCCTCCGGCATTCGTTACTGATTGATTTATTCACAATAGCCATTCTTTCTGGGGAAGGATGGAATTTCAGTGTTGTTTTAATTTGCATTTCTCAAATGACCAATGACACTGAATATTTTTTCATATATTTATTTGCCATTTGTATTTCTTCATCTGAGAAGTGTGTATTCATCTCAGATGCCCATTTTTGGATTGGGTCTTTGAATTTGGGGGGCCTGATTTTTGAGGCTTTTATAGGTAAATGGGTGCAACTAGAGACCATACTCATAAGTGAAATAAACCAGACTTGCATGTGTAAATACTGTACTGTCTCCCTAGTGTAAGAAACTGAAAGAGTAAATAAGATTCAAAAGGTACAACATACACTGTGAAAGGGAAAAAACTGCTCAAAAGGAAAGAACAACTGGGAAGGGAGAAAAGAAAAAGAAGGAAAGGGGGGAAAATATATATATATATACACAGAAGATAGCTAAGATAATTGTACCACTAATTTCTACTAGTTCATTGAAAGGAACAGTTAGTGCTTATATTGTTTGATCAATTTTGCATGCCTGTACTGGTAATCTGAGCAACTACTTTGAAGATAATAATATGTAATATAATAACCATTGTTAATTTCCTATCATCTTACTTTGAAATTCTGTATGTTTTGTTTTTCCTCTCTTTAAAAAAAATTGTTAAAAAATTTAAAAAATAAAGTTAATATACATTAATCAATAAATAGCCTTCACATAAACAATACCCAATGAGAAGATATGTAAATGTAATACGATGTAAATAAAAATACAAACAAGCATTTTTATGGAACTGGACAACTTAACACAAGACTTCCTATATAAACATAAACATGCTGGGCTGGGGATACAGTTCAGTGGCACAGCGCCTGCCTGGCAAACGTGAGGTTCTGAGTGCAATTCCCAGTACCAACAAAACAAAACAAAACATTAGAATATCCAGAAAAATGTTAAAAAGAATCTACAAGGAAAAGCTAAATCTACCAGATATTAAAATACACTATGTATTTGTACATAAATGTGGTACTGGCTCATGAATCCAAAAACAGATCAAAGGAATAAAGTACAAATATGAATAAATATGCAACTTCAGTATGTAATAAAGATTGTATCTCAACTAACTGGTAAACATGGATTTCTCTCTAAATTCTTTCTTCTCTCCCTCCCTCCCTCCCTTCCTATTTGTGGAGCTGAGCACTGAACCCAGGGCCTTACAACTGGGTAAGTATCACTGACCTACATTCTTACCGCAAAGGTAGATTTGTAAGTAAGGGAGAAACAGAGATATGTACTGCCTAACAACACTGGTCAATGATCAATGACAGACCAAATATAAATTGGTGGTCCCATTAGATTATAACGAAGATGAAAAATTCTTATTGCCTAGGGATGCTGTAGCTGTTACAATGTTTTAGTAAAATACATTGTTCATGCGTTCGTAGTGATGCTGGTGTAGCGAAATCTATGCATTACCATTACTATGTTACTAGTTTATGTAATTAGTACACCATTCTTTTTGTCATTATTTTAGGGTGAGCTCCTCCTACTGTAAAAAGTTTACTGCACAACAGTAGGCTGCATTTCACTCCACAGCCTCACACACTCCATCTTTATAGCACTTACTGACTGCAAGGCCACAGTGAGTGACTGACCTAGACCACCTAGGTGTGTGAGAGTATGTACTACGATGGTGTGTCTCCCAGAACGTGTCCCTGTTGTTACACGACGCATGACCAAACACGGAAAAGAGTAGAATGAGAACCATGCCTATACAATACAAAGGATTAACACCAAATGGATCATACAGCCAAACAGAGAAAATGAAGCCCTGCAAATACTAGAGGACAACAAGTGCTAGATAGTCCTTTGACACAGGAATAGGGAAAAGCTTTCTGCCTATGACTCAAAAGCCAGGTTTAATAAAAGAAAAAATACATGAAAAATCTAACTATGTGGGTTTTTTTAATTTATAGAGCAATAGACACATTAATCAAATCAGTACCCACTGAAACTGAAAAAATAGTTGCAGCTCACGGCCAAAATGAAAAACTCCATCTAAAGAGCACTTAAAATTGAGGGAAAGATGATTGAAAAAAATAAGCAAAAGACATATACAGATAAGTGATATCAATGTGCCCATCAGGCTTTATGAAAAGATGTTCTTATTCACCTAAAGAGAAAATGCTAACTAAAATTTCACTGAAATATAATTTTTTACAAAAATTAAAAAGACAACATATACTATATGTTGGGAAGACTGTGAGGAAATAGGTGTTCTTGTATACTGTTGACAGGAATACTGTCATAACCCTAAGGAAGAGAATTTAGTAACTTCTCTAAACTACATGTAAATCTCCCTTTTTGTTGGGGCTGGGGATACAGCTCAGTGGTGCAGCACCTGCCTGGCAAGCAAGAGGTCCTGAGTTTGACTCCTGGTACAAAAAAAAAAAAAAAAAAAATCTGCCTTTTTGTCTAGAAATGCCTCTTCTAGGAGTTCACTCTAAAGCTATGGCTCCAATAATTTGAAAAAATATATATGCACAAGAATACATATTATAGTACTATTTATGATTATAAAATACCAAAAGCTATTCACATGCTAATATACATAGCAGGTTGGATGAACAACCATGGTATACCCAGGCAATGAAGTACTATGCAACTGTAACAGATGATGAAGACCCCTATTAACCAATACACTGCAGTGAGTTCCAAATGACAGTGTCATGAGAAAAAAGAGCAAACATGTATTGATAGCACAGAATTTTTAATAACACACACACACACATCACAGAAAGGATAAGGTGACATAAATGAAGAACTAGGCAGGAATGAGGTAGAAAGGGAAGGAAATTGACAATTACTCTCTCAGTAAACTTTTGTGCACAGTTCCAGTTTTTGAGCCTTAGTATTTTCACCAACTTGGGGGAAACAAAAAGTAAATAAAAGGCAAAAATGGGGTGGCTAAGATGGGATAAATATACAGAGACTAATAAACCAAACTGTGTATCAAATAACTATTGGGGGTAAGGGGCAGACAATCTAAGAACTTAAGGAAATTCTGAATACTGCATTTAACCTCTATGACCTTAAACTAAAGACAAAAAAAAAAAAAAAAACCCTACAAACAAATATAGGCTTCCTTTTTGCAAAAATATGAACTAACAAGTAATTCCCATATATCCTAGGACTGAAAAAAAGTATTACAGACAGTAAGAGCCAAGCTTCTTATGGTCAAAGAAAGAAATTAATGTAGAAAGGAAAAAATGATAGAATGAACCCTGTGGTGGTACTGGAATAATATTGGAAGCATCAAAGGCATTGTTTTTGTTGTTGTTAGGTAGATAGGCATAGAGATACAGACAGATATGTGTATACACATAGTAAACAGGTATACATATGCATAAGTTATATGTGCATACAGGTATATGCGTGTGTGTACACTATGCTAGCTTTATCCGCTGACAGGGCCTAGAAGCAATGACTCTTCAACAGCAATGAGCATACCCACAGCCCAAGTCTTGGTTTCTAAACGAATTCTCTAATAAAAATAATCGAGAGTCTGGAGAAATAACAGATTCCAGGATAGAACAGGGAAATTACAACTTGAGCTTAGATCAGACTCCAGTGCCAGCACTCAAAGAAAGACGGGCACATGGTGAAAAGAGGGAGCAGCCACCTGAAGGGGCACCCACTGTCCAAGTCTTGGACGATACAAGCAAAGTACGTAATACCACAAAAGAACTATGACATATTTGATACAACGAGAATGCACAAGTCTGTACACCTATAAACTAGCAAATGAGAAAAAAGGTAGCAACTTAACTAATAAATCTAGAAGGACTGATGGGATTAGTAAATCACTACTCAGCAACCATTACCATATTTCATAGTCTCAAAGCTCTTTTAAAAGGTGTAAGTAAGTTATAAAAAGCAGGAATTCTTTCTACCATTTTTGCAAATTTTCTGTAATTATACCAAAATAGGTTAACAAAAGCTTTTAATTTTAGAGAAATCTTGATTTTCCTTTTATCTTGATAATATCAGACAGGAAGGCCAGTTTTTAAAGCTCCCTTTCCTTCACCTCAAATGACTGACAGGTAGGACCGGTCCTCCCTGCTTGGCAGTGTTATCTCCTCTAGAGTTATTAACAGCTTCAAATGGATGCAAGCACCTCAGACTCGGTGCCACACACTGACTCAGATGTCTGTCTAACAGGGTCTGTTTTTGGCAGCTGATACTTAAGCTTCTTTGTTCTTGTTTTAATTTGATATATCTACAAGGGAACTTTCCTGCTCTGGTTTACTTAGTTCACCTCTCTTCCTTACTTATCCTGACCTCTCTCCTTAAGGACTCAGCAGAGGAAATCATGTCATATGCGTAATTTGCACATGTGTAAACTCATCATGTTCTGTAGACAAAATCATGACAATATCTAACACGTAACTGAGCAGATCTGTATTGCCAGACTGCATTTCAAAGAATTCTCATGATTAAAATTGAAAGGGGTAACTTTATCTTTTTACTTCATGAAAGATTTTACTTATAATTTCAACAAAAATGCATATTTGTTAATACAGTGCTAATGACAACAAGAGAGCATTAAAAAAAATGGTATCTGATGTTTTCTTTTTCTAAGCGTAAATTTGCTTTGGCTGTTTTCACAGCAATTCACAAAACCTTCTCTTTAGAAACCTTAGAATTTATTAATGTGGTTCTTTAGTTCTTTGCCTTAAAAAGGATAAACAATGTTTCTATTATGAATGAATGTTTCTGTCCTTATCTGTGGTTGTTACTCAGGTTAGCTAATGATCTCGTTCTTCCCCAGCAGGACAACTACTGAGCCTTGAAGTTATGCTGACTCATCATAACGTGGTTTGGACCAGGTCTGTATCTACAAAGGAGTCTGTGTGAGAACTCACTGTTTTTTTCCCTTCAGCTTTTTAAAAATAATGTAATTCTAATTCACTAAACAAATGTAGAAACAAACCCAGATAAAGTCACAGCTCATTGCATTTTAAAGCCTGAATGATGTCACAGTTTCTCTAGAGCCTTCATCTCATGGTGAGGCTCCGTCTCAAGTGCCTGAGAAGAAGAAGAGCTCTGGAGAACAGCCTCAGAGGGCAGGGGTCATTACCTTACTTCTTTCTCTATTACCATAAACTTTTAGTCTTTCTAAAAAGAACTTGGTTATATAGGAAAGTCAGCAAACTTTATACCAATTACACATTTTTCAGGGAGATTAAATTTATAAAATATCAAAGATATAAAATTAGTAGGAAACAACCTCCAAGGCATCAAAAAAACCATACCAAAATTTTCCAATTCTCAATTTTTAAATAAAAGGTTATAAAGCACTTTGAAAATATAACCTCCCCCACATATTTAAAAAAATTCACAATTTACTTACAAGTTTTTGTATTTCACATAAAATTCCTCAACTTCTACCTCCTCTCCAGATTCCTTCTGCAACAAAAGAAAGTTTCAGGCACACACTTAAAACCACGTACTTGAATATTTCGAAAGTGATGACTTACTCCCACAGGAGCACAGAATTGCCTGAGCGCGCAGAGCGGGGCCTCCCTGGAAAGACGCGCACGCTGTGAGCACAGGAGGGCTGCGCAAGGAAGACTGACGTGCTCGGGCCGCGCACACTACTCCACTCGACGGGCTTGAGCTTCTACGACATGAATCATTTTAACTCCTCCCTAACCACATGCAGCTTCATTCACAACAACTTGACCCCAAATCTGGCTTTCTGCCAAACCCACAGTGTTAAGTAGACGCCAAGTGTACCATTTTCTCAGGCAGCAGCCAATTAGCAACTGCTCTCCTGAATGCCATATGTATTATTTTTGGCTGCCTCATGGCAACTTTACATTGTGGGTTTTGTAATGTTTTAAAATATTTAAAAGACATTTATTTCTCCATATAGTTAATAACTCTAAACAAGAACCCATATAAAACTAAACCTTGTTCTCATGCTGTAATTTCAGTGCATCACTATTCATAGTTTTAGTTTTACTCAATGGTACAATTAAAACCTCTCAGACAAGATGTCTCACATACATAGCAGCCAAATAAAATTAACACTCCAAATACTTCATTCAGGCTAGGTTAAAATCCTGATACCTGTCAGCCAAATCAAGAGTTTTCAGTGCTAAGATTATCTGTAACGTCTCCCTTGATCCTACCTGCTATAGCGTATGCAGAAGATAATGTTTATACGATATTTTAGATATCTCTCTCTTGCTCTCTTTTTCCCTCCCACCCTTTTGGTTGTAAGCTGTTAAACAAGTCATAATATGTAATTTTCTTCTGGAACATTTGATCAGATAAAGCAGAGATATAAAACATAAACACCCCTCACAGATGTTACAGAATTGCTTTTACACTTGTACCACAGCCCCCAAAGCCTGTTCTGAGGGTCATACATGGGTGCTACACTGCTTCCTAGATGCTTTGAAGAAAATTAAGGCAAGTAGGAACACAGCAGAGGACAAACAAAAGAGCAAACATTTCTACTGGAACAGATTGTCACAGATCTGTTCAAAGGCACGATTTCCCTCAATCTATAATCTTCAAGCTACTGTGAATAACTGTGAACTTAAGATTTGCTCACAATTTTTACTGTATCAGTTAAACCTGAAATGTACATATTTTTCAGCTTGTCTAAAGATCATCAATAAGAAGACTGAATATTCAGGAATGTGGTCAACACCTCTTAGTATCTGATTGTGCCCCAATGGGTGTGTGGAAGGTCATAAATATAAAACAGCTTCTCAAACCAGTATATTCAGGATGTCATCATTTTTGCAGACTTTTAGTTACCCCAAATGAAATGAAATGAAATGAAATGAAATGATGGCCAGATATCTTCAAAAGCCAACCACATAAAGCTGGAGTTAATTTATAGATAAATTACAGTCAATTCAAGTAATCCATCCAGGATGCAGCTGTAATATTTCCCTATTCTATTCCATTTCAAGATATACTATCTTTATATAGAATTAAGAGATTCCAGGAGAAGGGCAGAGATTAGATAGTAGACAACCAGGAGAATGAAAGGCAAGATCTTTCCATGTTTTTCCCAACACATCATGACAGCTACACTTAGAATGGAATTCAAATATCTGAGCTTTTACTCTTTTGACACTAACTATATTTCTTTCAATTCTGAGTTTTAAAAAAGCTATACATGTTCTAGGTAGCGGTGAGACAGGCTTTATCATTTCCATGCTAACTTCCTTCTTTTTAGTATCAGCTTCACTGCTCTTTCTACTTCATTCTGAATGGTCTCACTGCTCCACAATTCTAAGTGGACACTCTATTTCACACGAGCAAATCTTCAACAGTGGAAACAGTTTTCATTCTATCTTACCAAAAAGTTCTCTTACAACCACCACCTGTTTCCAGCTCTCACTAGTATTCATTTTCTTGTGACCAGCTAGTCCTCTAGAAATCTGCTGTGAAGATATCTAATGAGAGGGTCTAGATACAGTTAGTATTGTAAGTGTCCCCCAAAGGCCCATCCCCAAATGATTAGACCTTTGTTCCGTACTATTTATTGAGAGGTGGTAGAAACTTTAGGAGATGGGGCTTAGTGGAGGGTTCTGGGTAATTGGGGGCATGTCCTCAAAGGAAGTAGTGGGTGGAATCCCAGGGCCTCCTCTCTTCCTCTCTCTTTCATGTTTTCTGACCATAAAGTAAACAGCTTCACTCCACCAGGAGCTCCTGCCATGATATGTTGTGACAGGCCCAAAGCAATGAGGTCAATTAGTCATGTACGGAAACCTCCATATCTGTGAACAAAAATAACCCTTTTCCCTAAATAATTCTGGGGAAAAAAAAAAGTGCCTAGTGCCTGGGAGGAAGGGACTAGGTTCTGCAACCTCACTTAGCAACACCTAGAGCTGGTGCAGAATTGTTCTGGGGATGTGAATCTTTCAGATGTCCCTAAATATAGCACTGTTTTGTTTAACTGACCATACATGTAGGATAACCATCTCCTTGCCCCAGAACTATAAATAGAACTGTTTTTCACTTTTTCCTTTCACATAAATACAATCATGCTGACCTCTTTATTTTGGCAAAACAAATAGTGAAAGCATATGAACTCCTGAGCTTCAATTATTCATTAAATGGCAGTCATTCTGACCAGCCTCCAACACCTCACACTCCCCCTTTTCCAGACGTCATCCTTTACTGTGCATACCCATGAATAACAGAGATGGAGCACTAGGACCACACACACACACACACACACACACACACACACACACACAAAACACTTAAAACTATTTCATGAATAGCTACCAGTGCTTGAGAGCACTCTAATTTCATGTGTTAACAGAATATTTCTGAGAAATGTGCTTGTCTATAGAAATCTTTATTATTCATAAGCTTAAAGTTCTATTATATATTAGAAGTTCTATTATATATTAGTTCTATATATTAAGCCATAGTTGTCCCATTCTTCACATGAACCAGAATCCTTGACTGTAAAATAGACAGACTCCTGTGGCCACATGAATTCAAAAAGGCTATCCAGCATTTGATACTTCTATTGCCTGAAAGAAGGAACGATCTTTCCTAAACAATCTGTTGCAGTTACCTTGGACAAACAAAGCTAAACTACAGTGCAAAAAAGAAAAACTTTTCTGGGAGTGGTGGTGCACACCTATAATCCTAGCGCTCAAGGGGTTGAGGTAGGAGGATTTTAAATTTGTGCCCAGCCTGGGTTATGTAGTGAGTTCAAGTCCAGCTTGAACCACACAGTGAGACCCTGTCTCAAAAAATTAAAAAACAGAAACAAAGTTAATGCATAAAAGTATGAAAAAGTGCCTTCACATAGACAGCAATAAGGTATGGATATGAATCCCTCTGGCTCAACTTACTGCATACTCTAACACAGATAAATCACAGTTCACTTAGGGAGAAAATAAGAACACAAAAATGAATGAAATTAAGAGTTTTGTGGGGTTTTTTTTTTTTTTTTTTTTTTTTTTTCCTTTTTTGAGACAGGATCTCACTCTGTAATTCAGACTGGTCTTAAACTCACTATGTAGCCCAGGCTGGACTCGAACATACTGGGATCCTCCTGCCTCAGCTTCCCAAGTGCTGGCATTATAGGCACACACTACCATGCCCAGCAAGTTTTGTTGTAACTTTATACTTTTATTTTTAGCTGCTAGATTGAAATGAAGAGAATTAAAACAAATGCTCTGGAATTTAAAGAAAAATTAAGAATTTTAGAGAATATGGCCAGAATTTGTCTTTGGAACTATTTTTTAAGGTTTTAATTCACAAAGACTTTGAACTCTTCTCCAAACATAGATGGCTCACAGCAGAAAGGGCTATTAAACTAAATGCAGAAAATGAAAGATTTGGGGCTGGGGATTTAGCTCAGCGGCACAGCACCTGCCTGGCAAGTGCAAGGTCGTGAGTTTGATTCCCAGTACCGGAAAAAAACAAAACAAAAAAAAAAAAAAAAAAGAAAATGAAAGATTTTACCTTCAATATGATCCAAATATCCATTCACATATAGTGTCTAATTCAAAATCAAATACAAACAAAACTATGGCCCTTCCACAGGGTCACATTCAAATTAACTTGCGTTTACAGCATATAAATGCCCGAACCCCCCCCCCCATTAAACATAAGGTGCTTGCTGAATGAGACAGCTCCGCCAGAGAAGTTCTGTGAGCTGCCTAACTCCATCGTAACGGAACAGCATGCTTCTGAGGTTACAGCCGTGAAGTTTACTGACTGTGAAACCCCTGAGTTCCCACTATGTGTTGGGCTTCTCCCTGCAGACAGGCATTGGGATACCACAGTCACTTTCTACAGGGCTGGCAGGAAGGCAGAAAGACACCTTCTCATAGCTACTTCTTAAATTATTCATGGTAATAGGAAACAGACCAGCAAGGACAGCTAGAATCCACAGAAAAATCTCAAATTTCCTTTTGTTTCTATTTGCAATGCTTTCCTCCAGTATTTCTAAATCTGATAACTTTAATAAGTACTTTAAGAGCCACTCTGAGAGCACTAGCAATTTAAAAAATTAATTCTTGTGAATATTTATCTTCTCAGGATTTTAAATGCCCTTTTAAAAAATACCATAATAGACAAGCAATTAAGTGAGTTCCACTTCTCTTCCTTACTTCAAATCATATCCCATAGCATACAGCACCTTTCAGGGGAATGCTTCCACTAATTTTCTCCATCCTGAAATTCACCTCTTTTATCTACAGTTGTAATCTATAATTGAGGAGTGGGGTGTTTGTAACAGGGTCTCACTATTAGCCCAGGCTGGCCTCAAACTTGCAATCTTCCTGACTTAGCCTCCTGAGTGTGGGGATTACAGATGTGTATCACCAACACCTGGCTAAACTATCATTTTCAGTGCCCTACAGTAAGATAAACTGGATTACCAGTAAATGGTAACAACATCTATGCCTAAAATATACACACCTGTCTTTAAAGGGTAGCTAAGAAAAAAAGTGGGTAACACAGAAAGAAAAAAAGCAGTGTCCTACATAATGCATAGGCTAAATAGCTCTGAATAAGAGAGCTAATTATAATTTGCAACTTCCAAACCTGCTGAGTAGGCTGCTGAAGTACTATCAACTGAATGAAAATCAGTGTATCCCATTAAATGACATGCTATTTACTCAAACAAGTCACTTCAATTCAGTGAAGGGGATTATTCTTTAAAGCATGTCAAGTATTTAAATTTTATCATATATCTACAATTTGCAAATGAACAGTCCTAGAGTCATTAGTAGGATAAAAATATAACCTTTTTAATGAGTTAAATAGTGCTCACTTCTGCTTGAACAGGTGGGAGAGCTGGCTGAATTTTATCATTTAATTCATTAGGGCCAAAATTTTTAGTGTCATCAGAGAGCCTCACACACCCTACCCTTGAACTCCATTTGAAAATATCTTGACATATTCTTCTCAATTATTTCACATGAGCTGGAGTTATATAAACTGATAAAAATCTATATCCTGAATCACACAACAGAAAAGCAAGCAGTATTAAAATGATGGTAAAGAAGTTTACTGTTCGGTGCAATGACATTTTCATGGATCTCTTGATAAAACTATTTGAATAGCTAAGACTTGCTAGTTGATAAGCCTGGGATCTCACTTTAAAACCCACAATTCCTCTGATCTTCATCTTTCTCACTGGGAAATCATACTGTGTACATTTTATTAAAGAGAATCCACTTTATTTCGCGTACCCAAAAACTGAAGGGGACTTTGGGGTACATGGTTCAGTGGCAGAGTGCTGCCAGCATGTACAAGGACCTGGGTTCAATCTCCAGTGCTGCAAACACAAAGTACACTCACCGAAGTTGCACTTCTACCCATCTTGAAAGCAAATAAAAAGAACTGCACTGATTGAAGCTGAGGGGAAGATACCTATACCCAAAGCCACTTACTGGAGATACTGAAATTGTATGCTAGAATACGTAAATACACCTGAATACCAACATAATTATTTGAAAGAGGTAAAGCACTTTCCAAACTGCACAAGAACAGAGATAGCTGGGACGGAACAGGGAATTTTCATCAATAGGAGACAATATAATGTCAATGGAATTCTTCACTCAAGAGTACATGAGTCCATGTACCAACTGCTCACAAGGAACATAAACACTGTACACTGCAAACATGTCCTACAAAGGGATCAAGAGACGGGCTGTAGCAGGGAGGGAAGGAAAGGAAAGGTAATGAAAAAAGGAATTAAGTAACATGTGACATGTGCATGTACCAACTACTCACAAGGACTCTAAGTATCATACACTATACGCATGCACAAATAAAACAGTGCATGAGTCTCTCAACAAGATAATCACAAGTTCTTAGAGGTTAAACAGCCCTATATTTCATCTTTGCACTGCTAATACAAATATTTCAACTATAAATGAAAAAAATGTTACAAAATTATTGAGAAAACATCTCCTTGCCAAAAGAATAAAAAGACTATCTCACCATGAGGCTGGGGTGGGGGGCCTTCCAAAGGGAGATGAGAGGTAAGTGCATGTTTTGGATTATTGTGAATAATTTTTAATAAAAAAGGAGTCTGTAACTCTGAGTCTCCCATATATTTCTTCAGAGACCTCTAAGTTCCTCGCCTGCTCTGAGTGATGTAACAAAGCTTAACACATTTTAATTTCATGGCTTGATGTATCTGAACTTTATCTGAAGTTAAAATGTTCCACAGATTTATATTAGACTAAGAAATCCAACAAGATAAAAAATATTACCAGAAAGTCTACCTTACAATAGTTGATGCTTAAAAGAAAATTACAAAGCAAATAATCCTAAAAGAGGCACATACACCACAGATTTTGATTGTTCCAAATGCTGCTTACCTGCTTTTTCACTGAACGACTGCTCATGATTTTTTCTACCACTGGGCCTTCTGCATCAACAGATTCCTAAGAAAATAAAGCGGCATACATAAATCAGTCCAAATGGAAAACATTTCAGTTCACACTACAAGAGCAAAAACTCATTCCCCTTTGCCACTATCTCCACACTTTGAAATCACTGAGTACAGAGTCACCGGTGGGAAATGTGACTGCAAAAAACAAAAATCTCACTCCACAGAAAGGCAGAAGGAAGAGCTGTGCTTATTACTCCATGATTATGTGATTTAATTACGTAGACTAGCATGGGTCCCTCAAGCCAGAGAGCATTCAGAAACTCCAGCTGCCAAGAGAAAATAATCTCTGCATGATAGCAGTCAAAAATATAACTTCTTCATCTATACCCATGGGGTAAATATACTCATCATTCTGTTATTGCAGGCAGCTTTTATCTATGGAGGTCACATAAAACATTGTGCCACCAGTTAACACAGCACAAATTACCAAATAAGATATGAAATTGCGTTTAACATACTGTACTTTTCAATGTGCTATCAGTTTGTTAACTAAAGTACAGTAATAGTAAAAAGAGTATTTTTTTTTAAATTCTTTACAATAATCCTACATTAGAATCTATATTTTATCCAAACTATTTTATCCATCATTTACATTGCACAGAGAATAAAGTATGCCCTGCTGGGTACTACAAGGCAGTAATTTCATAAAGGGGTTCTTACAGTGCTGAACAGCAGGAGACGAGCTTGAGTGGTTTATTAAAGTCCCAGAAGCTACAGCACTGAATTCTCAGAGGTAAATTCAGCTGCCTCATATTCTAGCTCTCACTCTTCCCTCAGCATAGACCATTAATTCTCCAAAATTGTGTCAAATTACATATCCCAGGCTTGTATAAAAATAAATTTCAGTGAACAGGGCTTTTAAAAAGATACTGCTAAACAACTAATTTCCCAAAGCACATTAGCCACCATCAGATGAATGTTCCCCTGCTGGAAAGTCCAACACTGTCACCGAACTTCTCAGATTCCAGCTATGAGATTTCCCGTCCACCTTCTAAAATGCATACATGAACCACAGAAGTCTGGCTGCTAACCTGCTGCTCCGACTGTGAGGTGTTGGAGGGGGAGTCTCTCCCTGCAGCATCCGCATCGTCTGCCTCCTCATCCGAAATCTTGAACTCCAAGTCTTCAGTGTAGCGCTTTCTCTTCACCTGCCTGCTGGACCGCCTCTTCTACAACAGAATCCCAACAATGTGGTTTTAGAAAGCAATCACTTTCTAACAGCTCAGGATGGTAAGATATGTTTTAAAAAGATAATGTTAAAGAAAAGTTGGTAACTGTAATCCCATAAATCAAGTGAATAGATCATTGTGGCAACGAATATAAAGAAAATGGGAGGAAATGTGGACTGGACTCGAGGGACAGCCATTACACGCTGCTCCCAGGAAAACGTCCTTCAATAGCATAATGGAAGCAACGACAAATCTCGTTCCGCATTCCAGTAGGGTGTCTATTGAACCAGAGTGGCACTAGTAGACCTGGGCCTACTTTTATATGATTGAAAACTTTTCATATAAAAAGTCCCTAAAATGCATTAGAAGACACTCTGTAAATTACAACATTCTAAACAAATATTGTTACATTACTATTCAAAGTACGCCATATTTCAGAAGACTACTTAAATAAGAAGTTTCTGTATTTGAATTTCAGTCCTAAAAGAGACAGTCTGGAAATTAGGAAGAGGCAAATGAATGACAAAGTTGAATGACAAAATTCATGATGAATGACTATGAAGACTAATCTTAACTGTTTTAACTTTTTGTCTTGCAGCTTAAAATTTAAGATTGGTAACAGCTAGCTTTGGTACAACTGTTGGTAAAATGAGTATTCTCACACTCCTGTAGTCAAAATATAACCCAGTACGGCCTCTCCAGAACAATGTGGCCGTATATAGCAATATTAAAACGTGCCAACCCTTTGGCCCAGCAGTTCCATTTCTAGTAAGCTACATACATATCTTGATTCTACTTAAGACAAATAAAAAATTTTGTCTATTTTGATATGTGGGTCATCCAAAAAAAAACACCTTAAAACAAAGGGCATGTATGTCTCATGTCCTTCGATAATTATTTGCTAAAAAATGAATAAGTGTGCTTTCAGTAACAGAAAAAAACTGAAAAATCGCACAAATCGTAAATAGTATTAACTCTTAAAAAAGAGTAAAAGCAGCAGGGTGGGTTTTATGTTTTAAATTTGGTCTTAAAAGAAACATTCTAAAAAGTTTTTAAGAGATGGAGGGTTGAATGGTAAAATTCATAATGAATGATGATGAAAAATAATTTTTCTTTTCTTTTCTTTTCTTTTCTTTTCTTTTTTTTCTTTTTGGTACTGGGACTCGAACCCAGGACCTTGTGCTTGCCAGGCAGGTGCTTATGCCACTGAGCTATATCCTTGGCCCTGCTTTTCTTAAAAAAGTAAAAATTTTAACTGTTTTTGAAATTTTGTGCAAAGTAATTCTATTGTTCAACCTTTTAAGCAAACAATTAGCACTGTTAGTTAAAATGGTGAGAAATACGCCTATGTGATAAAATCTAAGTTTAAATATGACACACATTAAGTTTGAAATTGTTAACGAACACCAGAATTTTACAGCTACAGACCGGGTCAGGAAAACACATAAAAGAAATAAAAAAATACTGAAAACACAGGATGTAAGTGTTTTCTATAAGGGTGATGTAATAAAACTTTTTAAGAATCTCATGCATTTTACAGTTGAGACACCGAGGCGAGAGGTGACACGCCCTTCATGTACACAGGGACTGAGTCTCTGAAGTTAGGACCAGCAGGGGCTCGCCACTTTTTCCTACAGATAGGGACGGACTGACTTTAATCCTAGTAAGTCTGTGTTCTCTTCTACTTTCAGAAAGTGGTATGAGAGAGTTCACACTCAGGATAATATGACTATCAAACATCCTGATCGATACAAATCTCAGCTCTACGCAAAGAGGGCAACAGAGGCACACAGCCACAAAGGTCACTTAGGGTAAAGTTTTATTAACACTAGTGGCCTTGACCAAAGGAATGACAGGAGCTGGAGGTTGCTTGAGAAAACCCCCTAGTCAAGACAGAGCTTCCACGCTGCTCAGCACAGTCAAATGCTGGTGGAGGCAGCAGAGGAATCGGGGCCGTTCTGCCGTCTGGATCCTTCTCCACATCTCAGGAGGTGGCCTGACCTCATGAGCCATACGGCTGAGCACTGCTGCTTGAACGGGCCCTAACTTTCACGTGGCTTTGGATGAGTCACTTTGTGGGCCTCAGTTTCCCGGCCTGCAGGCTGGGTTTAAGGATAAAAACTACCCCTTACAAATACTGTGAAGATCACGTAAGGGATTTCACTTAAAATACTGTAAAATACAATTAGGAAGATTAAAGTCACCATTAAAAAGCTGTAGGTTTCCAAAGAAAAATGGCCCAGTTACCTTGCACAGCTTCCCTTCTCTCTTTCCAAAGCTGACCTACTTATTTTGACTCTCAGGCCCACTGGTCCATCCCTCACTTTTGGACTGTCAATTTCTTTATGATATAGAAGGCTCATTAAAAAAA
The DNA here is from genome assembly GCF_000276665.1 of Chinchilla lanigera. Taxonomy (NCBI): domain Eukaryota; kingdom Metazoa; phylum Chordata; class Mammalia; order Rodentia; family Chinchillidae; genus Chinchilla; species Chinchilla lanigera. The sequence goes on from NW_004955444.1 coordinate 17,927,023, forward strand.
CAAACCCAGACTATTATGAAGAACAACGTTTTAACTGTATTAAAGTTAGCGTAGTAGCTATACTTCATCTGACACATCAGATTAACTAAACTGAAATGGACTAACTTCTGTTTCCATCTTGACACCATCACTGTGAGAGGACGTGGCACTGATGGCCCATCTGTGGCGTTTGATCAGGTTTCCACGCTTACGGCCACACTGTCACTGTATTCTTCCAGCACAAGTAACTGGGCAGGTTCTACACGGGTCTGAGACCAATCAACTTTACATTAAATTGCATTCTAGTATTAATAAAATGTTCCAGTAATAAAAGAGGAGATCTTTAAAAAACAGATTTATATATTGGCAAACATAACTCTTCGAATGTAAGTTCCTCTCAAACCAACTTGGTAATATAAAGCCATACAATGGTCATGGAATTAGTAATAAATACAAAGTCACTTAATAGGTATAAAACAAAAAAACATGCAAAATGTAATTACAATCAATTTTCTGAAATGTTTAAATGTTATACAGTTTACCTACTTTCTATATAGTAATTAACCTTAAAGCCAGTTACTTGGGGTATTAAGATTCCTTTTACAACTTCCCAATACAAAATTAAATTATTCAGAATGCACTATGTTTCTACTATGATCACTTAAACTACTACCACCTGTAAGATTTCTGTGAATGTAAATGAAACGTAAGAACTGTATTTAAACTGTAACTCAACAAAAACTTCTGGGTTGACACTTTAACACCCACTTTTAAAATTCAGACTGCCTCAGGAAAAAATATTCTTATACTTAAGCTATATACCTGTTTTAACTGAACAGAAGATTTAAATGTGTTTCCAGGATCTCCCTGCTATAATACCTTGTCAGTTTGGAGTTACTTACATTATATGGCATTCACTTTTGGAAACCAATTATAAAATCAAGAATTTTTACTCTAAGCCCTTCATCCATGTGTTATAAGAAACATAACAAATAAGCATTCAGTATCACTTCCTACATCAGAGATGCCAGGAATTGAACCCGTAACAGTTACACGCTAGGCAATGGAAAGGCTACACTGATATTCACCTAAATTGTCATTTTTCTATAACTGAAATGTAGAAGAGAAAAAATCCAAATTACTATTCATAAAGTCCATTTGAGTCTTAATTAATACAAATAGGCTGTTTAGAAAACAGCAGCAGTATTTTGAAAGAAATAATGAATTTCCATAATTTGTAAATAAATCTTTTTAATGTTGTCCAAGAACCACTTTTATAAAGGTCCTGCGTTGAGCAAACACAAATCAGGACAAAAGATCCCTGAGGGTAAAAATAAAATTCAAAATCATTGAAATATTTTATTTAAAACTGCTTAATCAATTAAAAAAAAGATATCAATTACCTTCCCAATATCTTTCCACTGACATAAAATAAAAATAAATTAACTAACCTACAGTGCAAAGGTATCACTATGTTAGTGATCCAACCAAACCAAACACCACCAAATTACATTCATTCACTTACTCTCTCCATTTCTTTTTTCAGGTTCTTAGCTTAGGTCATTCTGTGCAGTGAAAGATACTGAAGAGCTCTACTCAAAATACAAAAATTAAAACAAAAAGAAAACTAAAATTTCTTAGAATAGGGCTATATATTACAAATATTTTGTTTCTAACTGGTAGGAGTACAGATGAATGTGTACACTAAATGTTAAAAAAAAGAAAAAAAGAAGTCTAATAAGCTTCTCAGGGTTGGATTCTTATTCCAGTGGGACTCCTCAGTAACTGCTCCCTGATAACTCAGATGTCATTCACACCAGTCACATTCCCAGTCATCCCAGCGGACTAGACTGGCATCCTTCCAAGAAACCTAACAAGGAAATAATTTTTAACCGTCACGTGCCAACATCCCCTTAGTCCAATCAGTGAAGGCAGTGTACTTTATACATAAGAACTCAAATTCCTAATATTTATTTCAGAGCGTTTCTGAATTCATTCCTACAAAATTCTTGTAAGTCAAGAGAATCTAATACTGGAAAATTCTGCAGAGTGGCCTTTGGGACACTACTGACTTGTTCATAGAAACCTCAGTATTACATGAATGTATTTCATCTCTGATCAGATGTCAGAAAACTTAAGACAACCTACAAATTATGCCTTGGTTATTATTTTGTGAAATTAAAAATAAAAGACATACAACCAAGCTTCAAAGAAATTATGAAAATGTGAGTCAAGCTGTAAATGAACTAAAGGTAACCAATGTCAACAATAACATATATTATAAACAGCAAAAATACATTTAAGAAATAAAGGAAGAGCCTTTGTTTTATTAATCACAAATTCAAAGATGGCAAAACCAAACTCGGTAGGAGTTTAATTTTGCATTGTGCCCTCCCCACTCCCCATACTAGTTCTCATCACTATGGATATAGTATTCCAGGCAACCATAAAAACATTTCACAAGCATTTCCACCAAAAAGATGGGGGGTGGTTGTAGTATACTTTATACGTAGCTAACATCAACCATGTAACAGTTACACACTAGTCAACTGGAAAGGATGCACTGATATTCACCTAAACTGTGATTTTCTATAACTGAAATAGAGAAGAGAAAAATATCCAAATTATTATTCATAAAGTCCATTCGAAGTAGATAACTGAAGTTCAGGAAGAGAATGGTGGTATTACCTGTATACCTGGGTCTTCATCTTCTTCAGGAGGAGGAGATGGTGGGGGTGTTTTGTCTAAGTCTGAATTTTCAGAACCTTCTGTTTTTCCCTTGTTGACTTTTTTCTTCAAAGTACTTGCTTCTGAATCAGATTTCTTATTACTAGAATTCAAAGTAGATCACTTAGTGTTCACTTTTTAATGTAGTTTTCTTCATTTCCCATACCTTCTATTTTCCACATTAATAACCCTAAAGTAGAGTTGACAACTGGTAAGTTGATACACGATGGCCAGTTATAGTTAAATGGTATTCTCAAGTTAGCAAAACTCCATATTGATGACCTTTAGCAAATATTTGACCTGGTTAAAGTAAAATTGCAAGCAAAAACTCCTAATACCATACACAGTGTACTTATTTAAAACTCCCACCAATACACCAAACCATAATGAAAAGCCAGGCTAAGAAGGTCTACCAAATTTTTAAGACGTGAAAAACCTTTATCTAAACTGTCAAAGAAAAATAGCATACAGTTACATCTTTGTGTTTCTTGCAGATAGCTGTGCTTACTTCTATTCAAATCCTTTGTGACCAGTCTTATTAAATATCCTCTCTTATACCATCCAGTTACATTTTAATCCAATTTATAATCTTTTAATAAGAAAAATTATACAGCAATTTCCTGAAATATATAATTTTACTTAATTCTGTGTTCTTAATTAAAAGTAAGTTTTATTTTGGTGGTAGGCATTTTTTGAGGTAACCACAACTAGTCTTTTTTCAAATGTTAGGTCTGTTAAATGAAAAATATTGCAAAGCACCCCAATAATTAAAGCACATATTCTAAAATATGTTGACAACAAATGATAATGGAATTTGAGTATTACATAAAAGACAGGAAAGAACTCCAAGAAAAAAAACACTTGTAAAATTTAAGTTTTAAATTCAAACCATTAGCTTTGATAGCCTTGCTGGGATACACACTTAGTACTACCTCTGATTTCCATATTGTTCCCAAGATTTCCTAATATCACATCATTTTGTAACACAAAAAAATAAGCCAACCTTGGCAATGATTATTCTTTTACTATTTGTAGGCATCTCAAATTCTAATTAATTTTAAAAACAAATGATGTATTTCAAAAACCTAAATTTATTTATGGGCTTGTAAATTTCCAGAAAAGTACTGGCAGAGTACATTAAACTGAATGTTTTTAGTCTAAGCTGCTACAAAAGGAACAAGACAAGATATCTGTATTCTTTTACTTAAGTAAGGCATGTGCTATAAGAAATATTTCAAGATTGCTAATGGCAATGTACCCATCTCAATCTAAAATGTATTTTTTCAACTAATAAAGTGCTTGTTTATCTTAAACTAGCTAATCTAAGTTTTAATACTTAGAGCTTATTTTGATTTTGCTGTTAACACTGTAGCACAGTTAATACCCATATACAGAAATAAAACAATTCAAGAATATAGCAAATGACATTTAGGTTTCAAGAGTCAACTTTATTTAAAAAAGAAGAAAGGCAGTGTCCTTAAAACTTCGAGTCACCAAAATACCACATAAAGTATATTTTTTAAATAAAAAAAACATCCATACAACAGTGCCTCATCCAACTGTCCTAGTGTTTACGCTACACATGGACAGAAGTCTCCCCTACTATGAGGCTCCATTTCCAGCATTTATTTCCGCTCTAACTGCCACAAATTATACAATACTACAGCTGAACACTGGGCCCCTTTCCTTTCATCTGCACGCCAAGAGCAATCAGATTACCCTGGTAACCAGCGGTCACATGACCAGCACCTGCTCTTTTGGCTGGATGCCACTGACTAAAGCCATCTGCTTCCCTCAATCAGCTTTCAAACATTCTCAACACCTGCGCTGCAGTGTTTTGTGGTTTCTTTTATCAAATCAGTGCAAAACTGCTTCCAAAACTTTACATATTTCTCAAATTTGTTTAAATCAGAGGTAGGCCTGTCAAAGGGTTGAACCTCTGCCAGGTAAAGTGAGCTGGCAGCTATGCTTTCCATGGTGACCTCTCTCTCCCAGAGTGAGGCACACAGTTTAATTTAGGGGGGTGGCCAGGCACTGCGTGCACTGTCCTACAGGAGCGAAAGGCTGCCTTGTCTGGAAGCCAACCAGAGCCCAGGTTTGAGGAAACATCTATTTGCTGCAGGAGAGAAGTGCTAATGATTTTCCATCTGCCCTTCCCAAGGATGAATTGTGTGGAACTTACAAGATGGCTGAAAGTCAGACAGGACCTCTCCAAATGCTTAGACAAAAAGCCTGTAGCTAAGAGAAGCACTTACCCCAGATCTGATTACTGAAAGACTGCAAACTCATTAGACCTTGCACCATTAATACTTAGAGACAGCTAAGCATTTCCAAGTACCAGTACACAGATCAAACACACTAAAAAGTCAAAAAAGGCTATGAATTCTTCAGTGTCCACCCAAAATATTACAAAATTATGTTGTCTATATAAAATTGCCTTTGTTAGTATTTTGCAGAAAATGATCTGGATTTTCAATTAAATATTACATTGAAACTATTTTGACCCAATACAGCCAAAATCAAAAGTTTCAACAAACGACAGCAATACACAACAGTGGCCAGAGCATGGTTTTAGTCAGACAGTCCTTAGTTCAACTGCCAACTGTCGCTTATGGTCTGTGACCCCAGGCTCCGCTGAGCCTCAGTTTCCTCACTGTAAAATAAAGTTAGTAATTATACCTTCCTCCAGAATTTATTATGAGGTTTAAGTGAGATAATGGAAGAAAGCTGAGGTAGCAATAAGCACACAGATGGTTAGCATTTATACACATCTGGAAGACAAGCAGCCACATCTGAGAAGTATTCTGTAGCCATGGCTTAGACCCACCTGGGCCAAATCAACTGCAGGGACTCAGAGAGAGGACCCCACTTGTACTGAGGATCACTTCGTCTAAGCTGTATAACCAGAAGGAAAATCCATCATTAATATCCTAATCACCAGCTAAAAGAACAGACCCAGAGAATGAATGTAACTCCCTCCCCAGTCCCATCACAACTGCTTTAATTCACGTTATTCCCACCCAGACTATACTGAGCTTCCCACTGTCTCGTCACTCTTGTGCCTCATAAGAAGGGCTACCGAGCACCTGATCAGTAGAAGAAGGTCAATCCACAAAATCCTGATTTAAATTTGTAAGATTCAAAACTGTTCTTTTATAATGCCAAGACCAAAACATAGCCATATATCCATTACTCATCCAAATTATAACAAAAGCTTGACTGTGCCAAGAGGGCACTCCTCCAGTTGTGAGGAGAAAACTGGTAATAAGGTGTGTCCCCTTACACAAACACTGCATTCTGGAGAGGAGGCCTCTCAGCTGCTTGGTACAGTTACAGAAGAACCTCAGTGTACCTCCAGTAGCTGCAGTAATGCCTGCTTATAGGACTAAGCCACAGCTGGGGCTGGATGCCACACAGCAACCTATGAGTGGGCCCACAAGACAATCTAGACATGTGTAGGGAACACTGTCAAATTCTAGCCTTGAATGGGAGCAGTCATGAAAAAAATTGCATCTGCCCTCATTCCTTTCTGAACCAGCTCTGCCTCTGGCGTTTCCAGCTCAGTGTCACTGTAGTGAAGGCAGACCACCACATGCAAACCCATCTCCTCAAGTCACCAGAACGATCAGGTGAAACGCAAGTCTTCCTGAGCCATTCTTCTGCTTAAATCCCATCTCCCCTATTTAATGTATGAGTCTCAGTAGTAGAGTACAACAGGGCTGTGACTTTTACAACTGGTAACATTAGTTTTATTTTTTGACTCTACGCACATGCCTGACACCTTACTCCTTGTTCTCTAGGCATACAAAACTATTCCTAAAACACACATCTGTCTGTCTTATATCTACTTTTGCCCTAACCTACTCATCTGCAAGACTTTGCCTGCCCATCCCTTATTTTAAGACCACCACAGCCTGAATTTGGTATGTTCTCACCCTATCTGTATGTCACTCGATGTACCCTTTAAAAGGACTATTTAAAATACACAAAATATGGAATGAATAATACCTTGAAGTATTAAAATCAAAGTACTGTGTGTAGGTGCCTTTCATAAATTCTCCTGTAAGCTCACGGGGAAGAACTATCTTATTTACTTTTGTATTTCCACTGCCTGTTCAAATAGGTTACCTACAATATTAGCTCATCTATAGAGTTAAGCAGTACAAGATAACGAGCCTTCCACTCATGAAGCTAGACTGAGATATACAAAAATCCACTCTCAGAGCTACAGACTGATGTACAAAGCCACCTACTCTAGGTGCTAGGGACTGAGACACAGAGCCACCCACTTCTAAAGCTGGACAAATCCTTGTAATCTTGGAAAGATATTTCTGCAGATGCTGCTAGAAACTTGAGGGGCTACTGTTCGTTCACTAATTTACCTTTGTGTATTTCATTATGAGGGTAGAGTTACACTGCAGGGCAGTCAGGTGTATTCAAGTGACCAAACTCCACAGTTTTGGGATTATCCCTGATATCATCAAAGTATACAACACAGTGATAAGCAAGTACTAGAGCAAAATACAATTCTGTATTCAGAGAGCAATACTTATCACGTTTAGACACTTGGGGATCTACTCTTATGAAATGATTCCTACTGATCTCTATTTGGTTTAAAATGGTAGTAAGAGTCCATCAAGATAGGCCTGATGCTATTTCCTAACATGGGGGCGGGTACACTTATCTGTGCTAAAATGTAGCGTACTAGTTCCCTTTGTTGAGAAAGAGTGCAATGCTCTAAGCAAGGCTTTACACTGTTTACCTGCGAGTGGGCCGCTGCTTTTCTCCTGTAAACTAAGCCTAAACTTTCTATAGACTGACAAACTCCACAGACTTCCACTTTCCAATACACTTTTAACTTTCCAAAGCAAATATTCTGAACTTCAGATTATAATGCACCTCTCGAGTACCCACGCTCTATTTTCTTTGTGTGTATATTTTAATTCTGCCTAATAAACCTCTTTGTGACTATTTTTAAATAAATAAACAAGGCATTATGCAAAAGGTCAGAATTTAATAGAAAACCAAAGAGCTTCCCTGATTTATTACAAAACTGAATGCAACTAAACATGTTGGCCTAAAGATCTACATCAAGAAAGATTTGAGCTGGGTGTGGTGGCAAATGCCTACAATCCCAGCACACAGGAGGCTGAGGCAGGAGGATCCCCATAAATTCAAGGTCAGCCTGGGTTACATAGTGAGTTCAAGGCCAGGGTGAATTACAGTGCAAGACAATGTCTCAAAAATTAAAAAGAGAGACAGTCAGACAGAGAGAGAAACACAGAGAGACAGACAGAGACACAGACAGTGACAGACAGGATTTGAAAAATTTCCATACTGTGGAACCAAATCCGACAAGAAAAGTGTGGTCAGTTAATGAAGATATCTGGACAATGAATGGGAGTTTTCAATTTAGCCCTTCAGATGGAGTAAGTTTATGAGGATTAGCATCACATCAGGGGGAAATCAACCTTGAGACTTAAGGATTAGTCAAGTTCATCTGCAAAGACTCAAGCTCCTGCAAAATGTTATACTATCATCTTTTAGGAAAACAACAAAAGGTGTATTCTTCTTCACAGGCTAAGAAGGGCTTTAAAAAGGAACAGAGACTAATGGATAAGGAGAGATGTGTGCTACGGAGACTAATGGATAAGGAGAGATGTGTGCTATGGATAAGGAGAGATGTGTAGGATGCCCCAGAGGACATGGCACAGGACCTCTGCAGCGTAACTCAACTCCAGAAAGATCTGGCTGCCGTGACAAAATACACAGTCAGCTGTCAGGGTCGAGGGCTCCACGCCAGTAGAGAAGAGCATTCAGTGTCTCAAGAGCACAGGATTGTCTCTGTATTCTAGCTCATAAATTTTTTTAAACAGTGAAAATTAAAAGTTCAAAAAGCTAAAATTAAAGCAGCAAAATGTGGGGTATTATACGATAAAACTCAACAAAATAAAAGAAAAACTTTAAATAAAGCCCTGTTACTAAAATTTATTTAACACTAAACTAGATGAAGAGAGACAAACTGAGCGGCAGATAATAAACACAAACACACCTCCACACCAAGGCCATTGGCGCTCCCTTAATGAAGGCCCCAGACCAACCCAGCGCTTGCCATTCTGCATGGGCAACCTTGTGCACCTCTAGTGTTCTGGGTCGCCCCGCCTGGCACCCATACTCTTTCCTCTAGGCAGCTGCCAGCCCCAACACCTAAGCTTCACCTAACACAAATTCTTCACTCTACTCTTCCACTTAGAATGACAGAGATGTTTTACAAATGTATGATTTCAGTAAGAAATTATTAACAGATTTAGCCTCTGTGAAAGCCATGAAATGAGACACCTATACCACTAATTTATTACCTTAAGTAGCTATGATAAAAGTATTCCCTCAGTTGTTCTAAATTTTTAGAGAATAGCAACGAAAACTAGAAAAGATTTGGATGCCAAATTTACTTCATTTAAAATATATATTTCAAATTAACAGTTCTTGCCTTTGCATTTTACAATCAAACTTCAAGAAGTGGGCGTCATGAGACTACGGCTGGGCCACAACCTGCCTGGCTTGGTGGCAGCCCACTTCTGAGTCCTGCAACAGGGAGTCCAATGCGGCCCTGGCCTTCTGCAGTGCGTTCAGGTCTCTGAGTCCTTTCCTGGTGAATACCTCCACCTGGCATCATCCCTCAGCAACTTTAATCTTCCAAAAACATCAGGGCCTTCCTCCTTAGATTCTTTGCTTTTGTTTTTGCAATGTTAGGGATTGAGCCCAGGTCCTCATGCTTGCCAGGAAAGTTTCCTACCACTGAGCCACATCTCCAGACCTGTGACCCTGCTATTCGGATAGTTACAGTGAAGACTTCTTTTTCTTCTTCTTCTTCCTTTTTTTTTTAAGACAGGGTCTCACTATGTAATTCAGCCTGGCCATGAACTCACTATGTCCCATAGGCTGGCCCTGAACTCATGGCAATGCTCCTGCCTCAGCCTCCTGAGTGCTGGGATTACAAGCATGCGCCACTACGCCTGGCTAGACCACTTTATAAAGGACAATGTTTAAAAAAATATAAAAATAGAGTAGAAAGCTCTCTTGAAAGAGGCAAATCAAGTTTTAATATTAATATATTCCAGATGGGCACAGTGGTGTGCACCTGTAATCCCAGCACTGAGGTAACAGGACCAAAAGTTTGAGTCCTGCCTGGGCCACTTAATGAGACTGTGTCTTAAAACATCAAAAGGGCTAGAGATGTAGCTCAGTGCAAAGGCTCAATCACCAGTACCTAATTGTGTGGGGTTAAGAAAAAAGAAAAAAGGTAAGTAGATTTTGTCACGCAGTCAAAAATTAGTATAGAAAGGCTGGGAGGTATTGGGTTTTATGGACTGAATTAACATCTGCTGGAGGAACACTGAGAGGAAGCACAGTTAGCTAATATGTTATCTGATCACAGAAGTTCAACAGACATTGGCCACTTTGGCTGTGTTGCACTACCAGGCACTGTTAACACAACATAAAGAATTAAACAAATCATGTATTATAAAGCCAAAGCAGAAAGTATGCCTCTCAGTGGTCCTTTACCATAGAAGACCTTTCCCAGTCACAAACCCTAAAATGCACATATACAACTACTTTCTGTGGGAGCACAGGCCTGTAATCCCAGCACTCTGGGAGACCAAGTCAAAAGGATCACAAGCTCAATCCCAGCCAGTCTTTGGAGACACCCTGTTTCAAGGTTTAAAAAAAAAAAAGCTGGAGAGGTAGCTCAATACAAAGGCCCTGGATTCAATCCTTTGTACCACAGACAAAGACACAAAAAAGATGTCATATTTACTACAGACAGTATTTCCATGGCTTACGAAGGAAGACAAATAAGGATAACTCTGCAGTCAGAACCCCATTCCCTGGGTTCATAATTATCTTCTCTGATCTCTCAGGGGGCTAATTCAAAAAATTAGACATGCTGCCCATTCACTTTTCAATCAGGTGCTATAGGTAGGATGAGAATAGGCAGACCAAATGGTAAAACTATAGAAAGGAGAAAATACCACCATCCACCCTCACAGAAGCCAAACTCCGGTGAAATTGTATTGTTCCTACAGAAGAACTTATGGTTACACATAAAAATAATTCTAGCCACAGTTGAAGGGTACTGTCTAATAATTTTAAAAAGTCTTTTTTTAACTCACAGTATTTCCATGTTTACACTTTAAAGTTAAGCTGCACAGACGTCTATAGAGGTGGCCGAAGTGAGGGCTAGCATTTCAGAAGACCAATGCTCCATTCAGTGGCTTTGTACAACACATGATGACTCAAGATCTTTACCTAACTAAGAGATAAATTTATAGTATTTGTATTTGAAAGCATTTCACATAAGAGTTTCCAATTTTAAAAAAGAATGAGCCTATGATTTCTTTTGCTCTGTATCTCCCCACCCTAACATTACAACCACAGCTACTATAACAACATACACTGTACCCTAAAATTCCACTTAAGAAAGACTTCAAAGGAAGGCATCTCCAGAAAAGTCTCTTAATATCCCACCACTGCTGATGGCCTCCTCACCTTTCAACCTTCATTTGGTGGGCTCTACACTGCCCTCTCTTGCATAAACAGGCCACTGCTCTGAAGTCCACTGCAGCTCATTGGAAAGTGACATGGTCCATTACTTAAACTCGCGCAGACAATGAGAAAGCAGAACTTGCTTTCAAGGGTCAGTGCTGTCAGGCATCCTCTTCCTCAGATGGATATAAACTGACCCCCTCTTGTCACTGATATCACTGTCTCTACTAAAAACTGCCTGAGGACTCTCACCCTGCTCCATTCTCCTGATCTGAGTCAGAGAGATGGGGCACCAAGGGAAGCTCACTGGCCATGCAGTGCCCCGAAGTGGTGCCATGATGGCAAGGAGAACAGCAGATTTAAACAAAGCCATGGTCCCTCTGTGAAAGGGAAGAAAAGCTTTGAGGCAGCAGGACAAGAGGTACGTGACCCCCCCCCCCACGTGCTTGAGACAGCAGAATGGGTTGGTACCCTATTTTTTCCTTGCTCCACACCAAACACTGACAGGGCTAAAATGAATATACATTTAAAATTTGGCCACATGGTTGCTCAAACATCCAATACCTACCTTTCCAACTGTTCAATGTCTTAGGTTATGACTATATCATCTCATGTGAATAAAAGAAGGACATGGAAAGAAAACATGCATTTAATGTATTTTATTAACTATGCACCTGGTGGAAGGATGTCTGATTATCTGGATTTTTTCCTACTTATTACCAAACTAAGTTTACCTGTGTTTCTAATCTGTATTAAGAAGTTTTATATACACAAGATTATAAACTATATAGTAGTGCTGGGCGTGGTGGCCCATATCTGTAATCCCAGTACTCAGGAGGCTGAGGCAGGAGGATCGCTGCAAGTTTGAGGCCAGCCTGGGCTACAAAGTGAGTTCAAGGCCAGCCTAAACTGCATAGTGAAACCCTGCCTCAAAAGAAAACAAAACAAACAAAAAAATTATTTGGTAGTTTACCAAAACGTACCATTACTGGGGTTGCTGCTATTCATAAATGTTTCCTGGGTAAATTCTACTACTCTTTTAGACCATAACTGAAAAAGTGGTATCTGAAAGTAAGTTTCTCAAAAGAAAGTTGCTATACAAATATTAACTATTACTGCTAGTGTTGATTACAGAGACTTGCAAAAAGCACACCTTACATGTTTTTGGTGATCTGTACAGCTTTTAAAAATAAGAGTGTGTTTATTTTCTGGTTTAAAATAAAATGTATCTTCATTCAACTGAAAAATAAATTTTAGTTTTCTGCTAAATTTAACACTAGGGTGGAGAACAGAGCAAGGAACAAAATGCGTTCCTAGAAACTGCATTAGCAGCAAGCCTACACCGCTTCACTTAAGTTGGTCTTCAGTAGTCAGGTCACAATTTTGGCCAAGTTCCCTTCTTTCTGTACATTCAGAGAATCTTTAGATAGCTAAATGGACCACTAAATCCCGCAAGCGTGATCCAAAGCAAGCGCTTCCTCCGAATTCGCTCTCAGTTCACAGGGCTGGCACATGTAACAATGGAAAGCACACTGACAGGAAGAGTGCAAGCCCTCGTATTTCAGCTCCGTGAGCCCTTCCACGTGCAGAACGTCACTCTCCCTCATTCACAAACACCTTAGCTTTCATTTCAGTACCAACAGCCAATGCCTGAAAGCCATAAGGACACCTGGTAGAGCACTAAAACAACAGGAGAAACACATTTGAAGTTAAAAGGAAAAGGGAAAAAGATATAATTAATTCTACTAGAAAACAACAGGAGGGCTGGGGATTTAGCTCAGCGGCAAAGCGCCTGCCTGGCAAGCGCAAGGTCATGAGTTCGGTTCCCGGTACCGGAGAAAAACCAAAAAAAAAAAAAAAAAAAAAAAAAAGAAAACAACAGGAGACACACATTTGAAGTTAAAAGGAAAAGGGAAAAAGATATAATTAATTCTACTAGAAAAGAGCCCATTTTTCTCATCATTAAGATTTTAAATATCTTTTCCTGAGATGCTGAATAACTTTTTCTGTTTCACTATCATTCAATATAACTGCTTCTGAATAGGTTCTTTTAGGTTCACCTGCATAAGATAGATGTACAGTAATTACATTCTGATTGTCAAAAGGTCCAGTTCTCTGGGCATGCTGCAAACACAAGCTTCTGTCACCTTACAGAATAAGGTGGGAGAGCAGGAACGAGGAGGTTACCATAAAGGCATGTGAAGAGAGCCAACCCCACTGGCAACAGCTACCCTCCTCACATCCTTTATTACAGAGGGTGTGCAAATGACGAAGATGAAGCCCCCCCACCCCGCCAATGACACAACACACAATGAACCAGACCACCAGCAGGTCAATTCTTCACCGCCCATTCAAAGGAAGCACATTTGTTTGAAGAATCACAGCAATGATACGGCATACAGGGCTGCCGGAAAAAGACATGAGTAGTACTAGGCTAAATTTTCATTTCATTTCTGTTTATTCCCTCTGTTTCAGCTCTCTGTAGGAAAATTATTTTCTGTATAAACAAATTCATCAAGTTAACTTATTCAAGGATGGAAATAACTGGTATCGCATAACATTTTGCTAAACAAAATTGCCACTGTTGTATTCCAGTGCTTAAAAGCAAACTGCTACGGCAATTCAACTCCAGCACTAACATAACCCAAACCCCCTATTACCTTCATCACTGCATATTCAATTTACATAATTATTCTGCTATGCTACTCAGAATTTACATGTAGTTGTATGCAGTCTAGTTATTCTTGATCGGGGATGCTATTTCCTTGTAGACACAGTAGATCAAGGAAACTACAACTTGACTTACTCAATTCATCTGACCAGCAGAAACAATGTGGTCTGACAGAATAATGGTTCAGTTTATGAATTTACTTAAAATCTCAATCCACTTACATTTTGGACAGGCAATCCTAAAATACCATGAACAAGGAAGCCTCTCAGGAGTGTCCTTGCCCAATTCATTTTAAATCCACGTTGGCCATATAAGTGATGATGTTACCAAAGCCAACAAAGATGCCACCAACACTTAGTGCCCTCAAACATGGCTCCCGAAGTCTCAGGGATACCTCACATCATTTCACTTTTTTCTTGTATATCTCTAAACTCATCGGAACTGTTCCCTTTCCACTTGGGGTAAAAACTATCACAGATAGCACACAGTGCCTGAAACTATTATAGTCAAAAGTAACAGAGAAAAAGGACTAGACTTTCTTTCTGGAAGAAAATATATCTTTTTCTTTCTACCAAAAATGTAACTCTAGTACAAAGTCGTCCCACATTCAGCCATGCCAGACACACAGCACAGACTCTGATTTGTGCTTTAGGATGACAACTGATGGCACATCCGAAGGCCACCCTGAGTGTTTCTTGGGGTAATACAGGGTATTTATCTGTACCAAGGTGGTACGGTGTGCCCAGGATCTTAACATCTCCTTACATAACTTGGTAGGGAAATATTCACTACTTCCATTGTTAGTATACTTTTCAATATCTGCCCCAAAGTACACTATAGGAGGTAGCATATTGTAAAAATCTAAAACAAAAGGTCTTAGAAGATAGGATATGATGTAGACTCAGAGTTTGAATGAATATACTTAGAAATTTATGACAATATTTCAGATACTGTGGTTTTATTTTGCTAGTTTTTACCATTAGGTGAAAACTTCAAAAAATTAAGGTGAACACTGAAGCCAAACATCTTGATGTTAAATTAGTATTGGTGATGTATTTTCTGAACTTCAGAAAGCTGGTGGTTTTTTTTTTTGTTTTTTTTTTTGAGATAGGGTCTCTCTATGTAGTTCAGTCTGGTCTTGAACTCACTGTATAGCCCTGGCTGGACTCAAAACTCACAGCAATCCTCCTACCTCAAAAGCTTCTTTAAAACACATATTCGTACATTTTAAGAAAAACATAGTACATTTTAAAAAAGATTTTGCTTTGATTTCTTTCTCCCTGGGAGAAATAAGCACATGTTTCTTCTTACTAAAACTAAGTATTCTGAAAACTTCATAAAGTCAGACTAAAATTTTAGGTGTATTACCCTTACTCATCCTCAAAGCATAAAATAGTACCTGAAAATAATAAGCACTTAATAAAATATCTCTTAAATAAATGAAATAGATTTTGTAATGAGTGAGTTTAAAACAATGTGCATGAGGAAGAACTACTAATAGTTTTAAAATAAGAGACTGAAGCATCAAAGAAAGCTCAAAAGTAAATACAAATATTAAGTTATCAGTAAGTTTGAGTTATTGAATATAATTCAGTTATTTGGGCATCACAAAGGTTTCAATTGAAAAAATTTTAAGTGACTATGATTCAAACTTTCAACACATCACAAATACAAAATAATGCATTTTGGTTATTTAGATTTTTTAGTAAGAAGCTGAAAATTCAAGTTTGTTTTTTAACTTCCTGGTAACATCTTTCTCATTGCATACTTAGCCTATTCTATTGGTTATACGCAGGTGCAGCCAACAAATGGAAGGTCTGTGAGCCAGCAAGCGCAGGACTGAGTGTGTACAGGCCTGTGTTTACTCACGCACGCGTGGGTAGAGGGTGGAGCGTGTTTTCTAATGGAGTTTGCAAACAGGCTCAGATTAACCAAGTCTGACCATACTTCCATCTGGAAACTATATTTTCTAACATGAGCCATATTCTGAAAAATAGATTCAGATGTTTGGAACTGGTTCAGAACAGTTGTTAGAAATGTTCAGTACAAATGAAAAAGATTAGCCTTCAATGTCTTCTCCTCTCAGCTTTTCTTACTGAATAAATATGCCTTCTGGGGGGCCAGAGAATTGGTGGGGGAGGCACAGAGGGAAGGAGAAAGGGAGGTTCTTTCCTAGAGCCTAAAATTCATGCTGTTCTTAAATACGTATCTAAGAGATGAGTGGTGTTTGATTTCTCCCACTCTGCCCACTAGGACTTCAACCTGCCCCTGGAAGATTTACTCCACCAATGGGAGAAAATTAATTCTCCTGTTTCAAATTCTAGGAAACAGGGCTGAAATGCTTAGTAATACACGGTGACCTTGCTTTCTTCTATAATCCTTCCTAGCCAGTTCTACAGAGCCACTGAAGATGGTGTTGCTGGTCTACGCTTACAAATAATTGTACTGTTAATCTGGTTTCATTGTTAAATGACAAACTTTCACAAAAATATAAAAAGAGGATTTTTACATAGCTTTTATCTAGTAAGGTCTCTAAGTGAATGTTTTATAATAACTGAGTCCAAAATTCCAGAATGCATAAAAACCTTCACTTTTTCTTATGGCTATTAGAGAAAGACACTCAACAATGATGATGAAAATGAACAGTGCCCCTCCCCACTCAGTCCTATTTTGCAGAGCACCACTGCTGGGGCTCACTTCTGTACCCTGAGTATTTAGTGGGGTTGTTTCTGCCCACAGCCTACCTTGACTTTTTGCTGGATTTGGGTTTTGGCGTGGTAGTTTTTGCTTTCTTTTCCTTTGGCTCTTTGGGAATCTTAGGGGCTTTCGGGGTCTTGGGTTCCTTGGGCTCTTTTTTTTCCTTAGGTTCTTTCAGTTCCTTCGGATCTTTTTTTACCTTCGGCCTTTTCTTTTTCTTTTTTTCTTCTTGGGACCCATCCAGTGAGTTCCTATGTAGTTCTTGGTTATCAACCCCACCAGAGAAGTCATCTTTACCGAAATTTTTACTGGGATCCTCTGCAACAATATGGTTGTTTTTCTTTTTCTTCTTCTTTTGCTGTGGTTGTTGTTCTATTGATGGCAGGTAATCGTCGCTCTTCACTAGCTGAGCATTCGGTCCACTAACCTGAGTCATATCCGGCACTGTTTTCTCTAGAAAGGGCTCCGATGGAGAATGCTAAGAGACACAAATAGGAACTGAAATTAGTTTATCATTCTTCAAAGTGAAGAAAGGAACTGAAAGCTAATGGCTGATGCTTCTGAAACTCAGCTCGAATATTTTACTAACTACATACTTGGAATCTATTATTTTCTCTTACCCATAAAAATGTTTCCTTATGACCAAAGCTTTACATTTAAAAATATGAATTTAGTAATACAGAAAATAATTCAGTACAGGAAGGAAAAACCTGTCACTCAGCTAAAGACGCTGTCAATTTTTAAAAAACAGAAATGGTAGAATGCGAAACAGTAGCAAAACTTCATCCACAGAGTAAACCTGGGTTTTTTTCCCCATGTGGGAATAGGACCTCAAATAAAAGGTAAGTAACTTAGCCATTTAAAAAAAGAACAAATACACTTAAGATTCCAAGATTCTGCTACCATGAAGTTTGAAATCAACTGTGAACCCAACACATACATACTGAACAGTACAACTCATTTCTTATTTAAATGACATTAATTAAAACATCTCATTAAAGTCACATAAGTAAGCTTAATGATTGTGAGTTGGTTAAATTTCTTATACTGATAAGGGCAGTGCACAATCATTTTTCTCTTTAAAGCTTTGTATTTTGAAATTTCACTGAGGAAAAGGTAACTCAGTTAATTTGATATGCCTTGCAGGACAGTCTTGGCACCTACTAGGGACACACCCAGAAACTGAATAACAGAAAACATAGGCAATTGGGATAGGATGCTAAGTGGTCAGTTGAGATCAGAGTGACTTAGGTATACAACAGCCTCATATACATCTCATGCTCCAAACCAGGACAGGGCTCAATTTTCATCCACGTGATAAACTACGACATTTAAAAACCTTTAATTTCAATGAAATATCTGAAAGTGTCACTCATTTTCTGCCTTTTTCATATGCTTCTCCTGGCACATGATAACTGTAAGTAAGCACTATTATTACTATGAGCCAGGCATGTGCTTTACATGTAGGATACTACTGAATCCCCAACCCAGCCCTACATGTCAAAATCCGGTGATCCTTCTAATTTTAGAGTTGAGGACAAGGACATTCTAACATCAAGTAACTTGCCCAAGGAGATACAAATGGAAAGTGACAAAACTGAGACTGAGAAACAATAAACCACACAATATCCAAAAGCATGGTAGGCAGGAGGGGCCATGATCACCCCACAGAGACTTAAAATGTAGTACAAGCCATGGCTCACCATGGGTAATGAAGGAAGATTAAAATCAAACATGAAAGTACAGTTAACATAAATTAGATCCAAATATTAGTACTTATTGGTACCTATCTGGTACCATGTATTGATTTTCTGTGTGTTAGTTCACCTGAATATCAAACAAAAATGTGAAAACTTATTCCCACTTTTCAAAAAGGAACAATTCAAGCAAGCAATGCAGCTATCCAAGGCCACAGAAGAAACAGAGCTGAGATCTGAACAGAGGTTTCCCAAACCCAGTATTCTCCCAACACTGTCCCACTCAGCCAGAAATCTTACACACAGCCATCTTACTGGGAGGTTTGCACAGGTTTCATCCAATTCACAAAGTACTGACAAAACAAAACAGTAGTTATACCATTTATATTGTTTCCACTAAAACATGCAAAAGAAACCTACATCCAATTCTCTAGCTGCAATGGCAGAAGAGAAGGAACTCAGACGTCTGAGAAATTAAAATTCTAGGCTGGGCCCCACCATTAACTCTATCATTTGGGGAGATCACTTCACCCATTTGGATTCAGTTTCTCCATCTGTGAGTAGAAGGTTTGGGTTCAATGGTCTCCCAAAGTACGTTCCAAAATTTTATGGTATTAAAGTCTTAAAAAACATATTGTCCTTTCTTGGGCATAGCTGAGAAGGCACAAACCTGAAAAGCAGCTTGGATCTACTGGAAGAAAGAGAGGTAAGGTCACAGTCTGAGGAAGAGCGCTCAGCTTCTACACAGGGTAACAAAGCTAATTGAACACCAAGGAGCTACTCCTGATTCTTTATACGGTGCCCCAAAACACTCTAAAATGTCAAATGAGTTAAACAGCTCAAGTCTAATTACTTACTACATATTATTTCCTAGTGTAATTAAAAAGGGAACAACATATCTTTTTTGCAAGGGACACAGAAATCACACTTATTTGGGAGAAGCTATTTTTCAGCTAATGGAAGGCAAAGTTGTTCCTGCAAAAAGAAGGAAAGAGTAAGTCTAAACAATGACTAAACTTAGAATAGTGGATTAATATCAGGTATATGCATCAACTCCAGTAGCAGAACATGAGTTTCTAATTAGAGACGCCCTGGCACACACTTATGGAGTAGAAAAAGCATATCATACAACAGAAAAAGACTGAAAATTTACACACTGTAGCATACAAATCATTTTAGGCACTTCTTATAGAAATAAATAATACTAGAAATTAGTAACTCAGTAAAAAATTTCATCTTCCATAAGGAGAAAAAAAGTAAAGGTTAAATACAAAAAGTATTACTCTTATTTTATATGCAGCAGAATTATGTTTTGGTACTATCTGAAATAAGGTGAAAAAGGTGTTCAGAAATATTATAGTGTTTACCAGACCCACATCTCCTTAAATCTTTTAGAGAAAAGCTGTTTTTGTAAACATTTAACAAAGAACAGATGGCCTGCCTTAATCATGTGGGGAAAAAAACCTGGAGCTCCCAGTAATACCCTGACAAAGTCTCACAGGCCCAGCCGTCCATACCCCCCCCCATACACACACCAGATGCATGGTACAGTCTTCCCTAATGCTATTTAATTTTACATCAGACATTTTCCCATCAATTCCCACTGCCTGACAGGTAATCAATGCCATTAACATCTGATACTACCATATAGGGCATTCCTAAACCTCACATTTACTAGAACAAACAGAACATTAGATTCCAAAGGTATTTTCAATACAGCCTTGTCTGGCTGTCTCTGTAATATTATTTTCTATCACAATCTGTATATATTTTGGGATATTACGGAATATATAAGGACAGTGTCATGAACTTCTGAAACTTAAACAGCGTGACTGATATTTAAATACATAAAAATGATCTATGGGGTATTTTGTTTTTTAAAAATTACTGTAATAAGCAAAAGTGAATTGTTTTTATTATTCCACTGTCCACAGAATATAAGTTAGAAAACATGAAAATAAGTTGTCTTATATAAAGCACAGGTTAAACCAGAGGCAAATTTAACCAAAGGAGAGCTGAGGTAGGGCAAGTGAAGGCAATTCTGCTACTTTCGAGAAACCTAACCAGAATGCTCACAGGACCATAGAAGAAAATCAAAAACTGCAGAGCTTTTTAGCTACCTCCACTGTCTGTGCTCTTCTTCCACAATTCATCAGCATGTTCTGGCTTCTAAAAACTAACTTACTTATTATTTTTGCCTGCATTACATTCTGAGGTCTCACCCTGTTATTAGCAATGTTGAGTGACACGAGTCATCAATATACTCTACTAACAGTGCATTTCCAGCTAACACTTGTAAACTCTGGAAAGTGACTACATTTTGCAATACAGACTTCTATGGATAAACATTTGCAGGCAATTTTATGTGGATTTGTTTACATACAAACAAGTCTAAAATCAAAACAATGCTTTACAAAAAGAGAGGTAACTACCAATTCACTGAACTAGAACTGGAGACATGTAGCTACCCACAAACCAAGCTAGAGCAAGACAACGAAGAGATGCACAGCACCCAAAGGAGAAAATCGGAACCTGGTAAAGAAGTGACCAGCCGATGCAGACCCAAGTAACAAAAAAAAAAAAAAAAATCCACTGAATATGACTGAAATGGTTTATAAAACTAAACGTTTTAATTAGACACATAGGGTTGAAATGTACTGTTTGAAATTCTTAAAGTGGCTTTGGAGACACATTTCTGTCACTGATGTCCTTAACTTCTTGTTTTCCAGAACTCCCCAGATTCCTGGTTCCTCTACACTGATGGAAAAAGGAATTCTGGTATGAAAACAGAAGCTCAATCTTCAACCAAGAGTATACAATGATTCATAGAGCATTTAGCAGAGATTTAGTAAGTGCTCTTGAGACTAAGAATGACACTGATAAAAAGAAAATGTATTCAAAATCTGATGCCCAATTCATTTATTCATTCAACAAATACTTAAGGATATAACTGAACAGGGCAGCCACTTGGGAAGTGGGGAAAGAGGGCATGCAAAACACCTAATCTAGACTGAAACCAATGAGGCTTCCTAAAAGAAGTCAGCACAGGCTGCGACAAAAGGGGACACAGGCTCTGGCCAGGAATCTGTTCCTCAACAGAGCCAGCCTGAACAGTGAATCTTACCCATGTGTGGCTGGAGGCATAAAAACACATTGCAAACAAGTTGCTTTTATGGGTGGGGGTGGGGGCAGCGCTGAGGATTAAACCTGGAGCCTCACACTTGGTAGGTAAATGCTTTATTACTAAACTACCTCCCCAGTCCTTCTTATGCTTTTATTTTGAAAGAGGGTCTACCTAAGTTGTGCAGGCTGGCCTGAAACTTACGATGCTTCAGCCTCCTGAGTAGCAGGATTACAGGTATGCACCACTGCACCTGGCCTAAGTTTTTTAAACCCACTTTACGGGGTAGTAAATCAAGATAGGCAGATATGTGTTTGAATGTCAAGTGAAATAATTCTTTTCTTTATTAATTCTTAAATTGATCTGATATAAAATAGTAATCACTGAAATATTATTAAGAGAAGTAAGAAGTGGAATATTTTGTTTGACTAAACTTAGTATGGAGAGAGTTAAAGCCTCAAGTTCAAACATTTAAGCATCAATTTTATTCGGCACCTTCTTAACAACTTCCAGCAGAAATGATCTGTTGAATGGATATACTTATAAACATAAAAGCACAACCACAAAAACATGGGTGAACACTGTTAGGCATGTTGGTCATATAACCTGACAAAGCAAAACATGTAAGTTAAGGGTATTCAAAGAAGTCCCACAAAAATAGGACTCAGGTCACATAAGTTCACAGAATTTTGAACAGCCAAGTTCAACAGTTTAGGATTTCCCAAGCCCTGATATTCTCACAAGGTTGGGAGGAAGGGGTTGATAAAGATACAGGTTAAGCATTCCTAATACCACAATCCAAAATCTGAAATGCTCCAAAAGGAGAAACTTTCTGAGGGCCAATAGTACAGAACAAGTGGAAAATATGATGCTATGAAACCTTATTTCAGGTGAAAAAATTATTTAAATAAAATTACTTTCAGATTATATGTATAATATATGATATATATGAAACAAATGAATTTTGTGTTTAGACTTGGGTCCTATCTCCTCTCTCTAAGATATCTTATCATGTATATGCAAATAATATCTAAACAGAAAAATCAGAAATCCTAAGCACTTCTGATTCCAAGAATTTTGAGTAAGGGCTACGTGGCCTATAGTACACATCATGCCTATCCTAGAGGTATTAAACTATATTATCTTGAATTAAAATGTTCTTGAAAATATACTTGACTCTACTACTGCAGCCTAAAGCAGGGCAAATCTATCACCTCCTCTTGGATGAATGTGTGTGTGTGTGTGTGTGAGCACTGGTTATCAAAGATTTTAGAAGACAGTATATGACTCTGAACAAATATAATTTTATATAAAAATCACTGAAATAGCTCATTAAATTGTCAGTTTCTTTTATGCTCAATTTACATCACTGGTAGAAATAAAACAGGAAGATTAGTAAAGCCATATATAGAAGACTATCGTAAGTTTTGTTATAATATACACAGATTCAAGAAAATTACGAAGTTAAATAAAATGAATTCTGCAATATAATAACATCATACACTTCAGCTTCATTAATTTTAAAGTTGAAATTTTTTTTTTTTTTTTTTTTTTGGTTTTTCTCTGGTACTGGGAATCGAACTCATGACCTTGCACTTGCCAGGTGGTCACTGTGCCACTGAGCTAAATCCCCAGCCCCTGAAATCATTTTTAAATCACTGCTAAATACCTCATTTTCAAAGGCATATTTGAATCTTCAGCTTCCTGCTTATGTTTTAGGTTGTCCTTAGACCACTCACCACATAAACAAAATCTGGGGCAACTATAAATTAATATGAACCTCTTTGGGGGCTGGGGATTTAGCTCAGCGGCAAAAGCGCCTGCCTGGCAAGCGCAAGGTCATGAGTTCGGTTCCCGGTACCGGAGAAAAACCAAAAAGAAAAAAAAAAAACAAACCAATATGAACCTCTTTTATGGTATCTAAATTATAATTTGAATTAGAAGAAAATAGTGAATCAAGCAGTTGTGTTAAATTTAAAGCTGAACGGTTTTACATCAGATACAGTACACTAAACATGTTCTGTATATTTAGGAGTGGAGCCATACCATAGGAACTGCCAAACAGCATTCTTAATGTGCAAAATACTCTGCTGTGTTTCTTATGTCAGTTTAACTGGAAAATACAGCATAAAATGCCACCAATGCTAAGCAAAGCCTGTATGTGTGACAAATTCTAACTGGAGAAAGCGGCTCCCTCGCAGTGGAGGAGCATAGTGCATCCGTCCACAGCTTCTTCACGCGCTGTCTTACCCTCCACTGCCCTGCTGATCATCTCCCCTCTCCTGAGTCTTCTGGACTTGTGTGGCTGTTGGTAGTCTGCGCTCAGGAGGCTGAGCACCGCCTCACAGTCTGGGGCTGCAGCGGGGAGGGGGCAGTTCCATGGGCCCTGAGCCTGAACTGCTGTGCCCGCAAGCTACCTCCGGCTAGGCCTTCTCAGGGAAATGGTAAGCAGGGGCTGAGGACTCACCCTAGTGTCAGGGGAGAGACACTACCAGGATGTCAGGAAGTCCTGAAGTCATCCCTGCACTCAGAGATTTCCGTTTTTTACCCATTTGTTGCAGAGTTATTTTTACATGCCATTAGCACTCTTGAGCATTCTATACACCGCCGAAGTTATTCCATTTGTCCTCTTAAAGTTCGTGCACTAGGTGTGGTTACTGCTGTTTTTATGAAGGAGGAAGCTTAAGCTCTAACTCATCCAGCTGGAAAATGACACAGATGTAACTATGAAACCACGCACCTTCCTCCGCCTGCCCAAGAAGCTCTGAAGCTCGCTGGGCGCCCATGTGGCGACCCACAGCCCGAGGGTAGTTATGAGCTGCGCAAACGTGACTGTGCCCACAAACCAGCAAGCGGCTTGCTGTCTGTCCAACACCACAAAGGCTGTACTCTTGACACCCGCGCCCGCAGTCCACAGTTCCAACTGGAATTATTTGCACTCCGAAAGGCAAAACCGAAGTGAAGCTGCAAAGCATCACGAACTTTTCACCCAAAGATAAAAATGAAGGTAAGAAGTGACATTCCTACTGCGCTTAACTGGTAATATATTATCTAGCAATAGTCTCAGAATTTCTCTGTTTGACAGGCAGAAGCATATTCAATCCAGTCGATACTGAGATCTACCTTGTCCTAGGTCTGTTCCAAGTCTCTTAAGGACCAGAAAAAGGTAAGCCCTCTCCCTGCTGTGCTTTGAGAAGTCTCCCCAAAGCAACTACTATAAAGACTTGCTCATATGAATTTGTATTCAGTACACTGCAGTTAAGGATTCTGGGGCAATTCTTTTCTCCAACTTCATAACACACCAATTGTTACTTCTTACGAAAAGCACCAGATAGAGTTTCAGGTTTTCACTTAGAGACCACAGAGTTGAAACAGCCCGCTTGTCTACACATACATATCTTTAGGGCCTCGAGGTGAACTGATGCTAAAATGCTTCTGATGTGTCTCTGTTACTTCATAAATTCTTGTGAAAAACCAGCTTAGTTGTTTATATCCAACTTGAATGGTGTTTTTACATGTGCTGGCTTTTCAAAAAAAACAAAAACAAAAACAAAAAACAAAAAACCGCTCTTCCTCTAAAACTTCTCTTTATCCTGACAATGATAAAGAAGAAATGCAGAGGTGCCAACCGAGGAAACAATTACTACATCTGTAAAAAGAGGACAAACAATGCAAATTGAAGTGTATGGTAGTAACAGAGAATAATGTTTTGTGTCTCCTGCACCAAGGGGGGTAGGGGGATAGTTAACAGCAGGACCGTACCCATTCTCATAAAGAGCAGCACCTTGAGGAAAGGGCTTGCAATGTGCATATCATGTGCCTCTGGCTTATCAAAGACAAACCAAGCTATGGCTCCATCAAGAAGAATCTGATATAATCATGCTTTTGCACTCTTCTATTTATTTCTAAACTTTTTAGGGAAATAAATCATTGAGGCCAGGCATGGTGGTGCACGCCTGTAATCCCAGCACTCAGAAAGCTGAGGCAGGAGGATCACTGCAAGTTTAAGGCCAGCCTGGGTTACAAAGTGAGTTCAAAGTCAGCCTGAACTGCACAGTGAAACCCTATCTCAAAAAAAAAAAAAAAGAAAAAATTCATTGAACACTATATTCCACTGAACAATGCTTGCTAGAAGCAAAAATGGCGAAGATAGTATGTTTAGAGTGCTTAACATTAGAGTACTTAAGAGGTTGAACTTTAGTATCTCTCCCCTCTTGGTTCACGGCCTTGCACACAGTGCCTTCCTTAAGCAGCTCACCTCAATAACTGTCAGCGAATGAGCATTTACAGAAATAATTCCCACCTCATGTGTTTACTTCAAGTGAGCCTTAAGAAATATTGTTCTCAAAGATGTATCAGGAAGCTTGAATTTGGCAACAGATACACATATCCGAATCTGTCCAGGGACCAGCTTGCTAGGGATCAAACTCAGTACAATACAATAGTGTTTCCAGGGTGGTTGGAATGTTTAACACAGACGTTTTACTCAAAAACACTAAAGAAGGGGGGCTGGAGATTTAGTTCAGCGGCACAGAGTCTGCCTGGCAAGCGCGAGGTCGTGAGTTTGATTCCTGGTACTGGAAAACAAAACAAAAAACAAAAACACTAAAGACATATTTACACACAAAAAATAATTTAATTCAATACAAGTTTTTACTGTACGCTTCACTGTAACCTGCCATCACTGACAGAATCAACATCGTTAAACTAAAAAAGGTGAGTGTGACTTTGGCTCTGAAAAAAGCAACCTATAACAAGTTTATACTGAGGTTTCTACTACTTTAAGAAGCTAACGTTAAAAGTAACTTATTATGCTATTTCTATGAATTAAAAGTTAACTTTCAAAGACTGACAAAAGGTGAGTCTAACAGTGAACGTCCCTGGGGATTTGTACAGACTTGGGAATAGAACAATCTTAAAGAGGGGGGGGGAAATCTATTTATAAAAAGCTCGGTGATAAAGCTAATTTACACACTTTAGGAAAGTTCTCCAGGTTTCAGAAACAGTCTAGTAAATTTAGTTTGCAATAACTCCTTAATGATAGACTACATCAGTCCTACAAAGACTTACATTCGTGGGACAGAATTTTAAGATGGCCCCATTATCTCTAGAAGTTTGGACTTCAAGCCAAGAGACTATACATACTCTCATATACATATACATAAAGGTGAAAGGATCTCTTTTTTTTTTTTTTTTTTTTTTGGTAAGGTGAAAGGATTTCACAGGCCTGATCAAGGTTCCCAAATCACTGGTTTGCAGACACAAAGGGGCAATTATCCTGGATTGGCACAACTCCATCAGAGAAGGCGGGCAAGAGGGCCGGAACACCGTGTCTGACTAAAGAAGCCAGTGACCACAGCGCCGAAGGAACCGTGGACAGGGAGCTTAAGCAGCCTCCCGGAGTTGGGGGTGGCCTCAGGCAATGGCCTGCAAGAAAAATGGAACCTGCTCATTTAACACACGAAATGAATTTTTTGGTTTTGGTTTTTGGTTTTTTTCCAGTACCGGGAATTGAACTCACAACCTCGCACTTGCCAGGCAGGTGCTGTGCGCTGAGCTAAATCCCCAGCCCCATGAAATGAATTTTGTCAGGCCGGGATATAGCTCAGCAGCACTGTGCCTGCCTGGCAAGTACGAGGTCCTGAGTTCCATCCGTGGTACCAAAAAACAATGAATTTTGTCAATAACTGGAATGGAACTAGAAGTATATCTCTTCCTAGTCAAGATGCCGGACTAGAACAGTCCTGAGGACACATGACTGTCGCCTTGTGAGGCCCTGAGTAGTAGACCTGTCTGAGCCATTCCTAACCTCAGTCTGCGCACACTGTGAGGAAACAGGGGTTATTAAATCTGAGGTGACATGTCACACAGCAATACAGACATCACAGTGGATAAAGATCTTAAAACCCTTTTTTTCTCTTCTAAGAGTGGTAGGGGTGGTGGGAGAGAACTTAAAATCTTAACTCTCATCTGAGTATGTTTTTGCTTTTTTCATCTAGGATCCCTTTTTCCTCATGAGATGCTTACGCTTCCACATGAAAACAGACAGCACAGCAGGACTTCCTTTTGCCTTTGTAGAGACCCTGCTCTTCGGAAACCTTAGCATTTCTTAGCCAGGCAATGTTCTACGTTCACAACAACCTCATGAAGTTCTCCCTGGTTTGCCAATGGGGAAACTAAGGCACTCAATGGGGTTAAGAAATTTGCCCCAAGTCACAAAAAAAGCTGATGAGAAAAGGAATCTCTCAAAGCACACAAACACTGCAAAGCCCATGTTCTCACCCACTGTGCTGAAGTTTCTCTCTAAACAAGGGGAGTGTAGTTGTAAGGTATTAACTGGACAGAAGTGGGACCGCTCAGACGGGGCGAGTCCAATGGATTTCATACAGTATTCTGAAAAGCTGGAGTACACATTAGTTATTTACCACTTAAACTATCACAGCAAGATTCTTAAAGAAAACACTCATTTTCAACTTTAAAAAAAATCAAAGAAACTGCACACTAAGCAGTGTTAAAGGCTCTTAATACTTTTAAAGAAAGTTTACTGCACATTAGAAAGAGTTGGTTAGCACGTAAAGGGGACTGGGTCCCCATGACTCCTTCCAGCTGGAATTACACATGAAACAGAAGACACCAAAGCAATTAAGTATTTTATAAACACTGCTGAGGGGTCAAAAAGAGGGAGGTTCATTCACTGACTAATAACGCAGTAATAAACAAACGGCAATGTTATGCAACTGAGAAAATTATTATAATTGAATCTACACAGCTGGGCAAGAAAAGAAGCCTGGCTATGTACATTAGCTCACAAATGTTTTGTGTGGATAGGTTTTAGTTTTAGAACTGTTTGAATCCGAGTCCCTTTTACAGTCAAATTTTTCTCTTATCCAAATACAATTCCACAATTAAAACAGCAAAACAAAATAACCTAATGAAATGCCTCGCCAATTATTTGCTATTTTTACAACAGAGAAATAAACATGTACACCAATGGGGAGAGTGTTAAACTTTCCTGAGACGTCCTCACCTTCTACAGACTTCTCCTGTGCATGACAACATGAATACTGAATAACTAGCGTACACGCGAGCACACTGGGAGGAAAAGCCCCCAACAACCTAGCTTTTCGCACTTAATATTATAACCCCATTGTGTTCTTGAGGTTTCCTTCACACCTTGATATTTTTCCCTTTCCAGGGCCTAAGTTCTGTCTACAAGTAAACACCTAAAATTACCATACTTAAATTCAAACGTGTCAAATAGGCACACAACAGTGTTTTATGTATATCCCTTGAATCACTGAAATATCAGTGTTAGAATCAGAGAAACTATTTTCTTTGGTTCAACAAAGAGCTTAGTAAAAATCCACCAGTTTCATAAATTAAATGTAGTTAAACATTTAATATAAACAAAAATAAAGTTCCTCCTGCCTAGATATGTTAACTAGGTGTTGTTCTTATTACTACTGGAATTTCCTCTTAATTAAGTCACTAAATCAGAATATATTTGCGATCTATGGCATGTTCCCATCTGCATAAAACCTAACTAACTTCAGATTCCAACCGCTGATTAGCTAACTATAAGGGCAGAGGTACACATGTATCTTCAATAGGCACACATTTTACATCAATGATATCTATTTTTATGAGATAAAAGTACTAAAGCTTTAATGGTGGCAATTAAACAGCCAAGAGTTTGAGTAGCTCGATGGCTGAGTCACAGACCTTTTACCTATAATGGGACCCATTAT
Source organism: Chinchilla lanigera (assembly GCF_000276665.1). Lineage (NCBI taxonomy): Eukaryota > Metazoa > Chordata > Mammalia > Rodentia > Chinchillidae > Chinchilla > Chinchilla lanigera. The sequence goes on from NW_004955444.1 coordinate 17,956,210, forward strand.
ATCTTTGAATTCAGTTTGAGGGAGTAAAAGAGGAACAGAGTTTTAAATATGGTTATAAAACAGCAGTACCCTCTGAACCGAGCTGCTTCACTTTAAATGGCTGTGTGATTTACCCTGGCTGCAAACATGAAATCTGTCCGGCAAACCTTCTTCACAGTTCCCAGATATTTCCATCTATTTGAAAATACTTAAAACACTGAAAAGCTAGAGAGAGACACCATTAACCTAAGGATTATATTTGAGTAATTTGTTTCTATATTAACTTGTTTATATAAAAAATTCACCAATGTTTGGAAAATACATTACTTCAGGTGACTTCTAACAAAGTATCTTCACTTCTGCATAAAATACAAACACTTATGTTCTGATATTTTTAAAATGCAATTTAGGAAGGGATAAGAACATAATTATTCACAATTAAGATGGAATATTTTAGCAATATTTATGTATGAATATCAGCAAAGAAATTGAGGGTTTTTTCATGGTAGCTTAGTATTATCAAAGTTGTTAGAATAAGCTTTGTAGTTCTAAAGTGTAATCATCATCTAGTATCTAATCAACACTAAGCAATCGTAACCAAAGAGCCTGAAGATTTTCTCTTTAGTTTCCACCATAGCACACTCAGAAATGTAAACAGAAATTACTTGGGGAACAATCGCACAGGTTTTTATACCTGAGCTCATCCCCAGGGACATCTGGCAAACAGGAAACAACATGGAGATGGATTTACCTCCAACCAGGAAGGGCCAAACTAACACAGATGGGGGTGGCCTCAGAGCAGTCATGCCCAGATGGCCCTGATGCCAGGGAGGCCTTGCCCACAGGGTTGCTGGGGGTCTGCAGCCAGCTCACTGGATACATAAGCCCCAGACAAAGTGTCGGACTCCTCCTTGGTGATATTCCTTCATATGCTAGCAGCTCCTTTCAGGTAAGTTGTTAAAAGGAAGAAAGTAGAACAAAGCTAGAGAATTTAATATTACATTTGGCTCTTGACCATCACAATCAAGTTAAATAGACAATCAACTCAAGATGCCTCAAATTCCTCATCTAAGATAAAGCTGAATGAGCTGATCTATAAAGCTTTTTCTAACTTTGAGACCCTCTAGGGGCCTCTACTTTCAGCCTTGCACATCTAAAAAAATGAAGTAAGGAAGGAGGCATTTGTTAAGATACCATGAGGGAAGTAAAGATAATTTTACAGTAAAATATTTAGAAAATTTCTCAGATTAAGGAAACCAAAAATTTGAGAGCCTACATTAGAAAAGACAGATTAAATAAAATATATCAGAATTAAAAATCTAAATGAAACCTTCCAAGTATGATTTATTTTTCCCATTAAAAGGAGAAAACTTTAAGAATATTCAGTACTATACAATCTCATTTCACAGAAACATCTATGAGTTTAAGGTAACTTTAGTCCCTGTTCATTGTGATATGTTATGAAATAATATTTATTAAACAGCTTACTATCCACAGAGTAATAATACTGTAATAATAATGCTTTATACTGTGAACCTTTTAAGTAAGTCCTAGATTCTTTAGAAATAAACCAGAGAGGTGGAGGAGTGGATAGGCAGAGAGAACAAACAGAAAGAAGTCATTCAGCCTGAGGCCCAGCACCTTGAGAAATCACAAGTAAGAGCCACCGGGGAGGGCAGGTCTCACCCAGAAGAGGTCTCAGAGACCTTGGGCAGGGTGGAGGGCAGCCAGTGATGACTTCTGGGAGGTAAGGACAGGGAAGCCTGGAGGCGCCCAAATTCCTCACGAGCTGAGCCAGCAGCTGGAGCAGTGCAGATAATCACCGCCCGGGTGCCACGGGTCTGGGGAGTCAAGAAACACAGGCAAGGCCAACCCCACGCTGAGTCCTCTCACCCAGCACTGCACCCAGCAGCAACACTCGTAAAGCAGTCATTTAAAAGAAGTTTGCCGCAGGGAGCAATTTAAATAGCTATCTCACCCAAATTCATCTATCAAGCTACTTTTAAATTTGCCTCCTGCCTGACCAGTTCTTCCCACTGCACATCTACCCCACCCCACACTGTCAAATATTTACTAAGCCTCTTCTGACACATCCTCCTGCTCTTCTTCTGCTTTTATGCCCCACTGCAGAACAGTCTTTGACAAAGTGACAATACATATTAGCTGCCTTTACCACTTCTAATTCTCTTGAATGTGCTCCAATCATTTCACAAAAATGGCTCCAATCGAAGTGGCCCCTATCATCTCCTGTCTCTTCTTAGCTGACGTAGCAGTAGCACCTGACATAGCTGCTCACCCTTCATTTCTTCAAGTGACATCTGGGATACTTCATTCACCTACCTTTCAAGTTTTTCCTAGTTTTTTAGCTTCTGGACCTACTATTTCTGAGATGCAGCAGGACTTCAACCTTGGATCTCATCTCTATCCACACTTCTTCCCTCACTGAGCCAAGTTCTAGATTCCAGCTGCATGGTGATGCTTCCTGAAGTCCTTTCTGCAGCTCAGACTATTTCACCAAACTCTAGGCTTCTGTCTATTAAATATATCCATCTGGATAGCTCAGTAGGCATCTTGACCTTACATGCTCTAAAAATAGTCTCTTAATTTTCCCCCAGCCCTACCTCCACAAATTGCTTCTCCACTCCATCAGCAGCAAAAACCAAATACTTGGTGTCATCTTGACCTTTCACTTAATCCTATATTCAAGCTCCTATCGTCTATAAGTGTTGACTCCACCTTTAATGCAAAGACTACTTTTCTAATGGCTTCTCCCACTGCTGTCCTTGTCTGAGCCATAGAAGAGCCTGCCTGGACTCCTGCAGCAGCCTCTACAGCTGACCTCATTGCTTCTCACCTTGTCCTCCTTCTCAGTCTATCTGCTACACAGTTCTGAGTGAGCCTTTAAAAATGTAAATCAGATCATGTCACATCTAAAAGATCTCCAATACCTTCCCATCTCATTCTCAGGAAAATCTAAAGACCTCATGCTGGCCTACAAGGTCTTAAATGGCATGGGCCATCACCACCTCTCTAACCCTGTATCCTATAATTCCTCCCCTTTCTCTCTCCACTCCAGTCACATGAATTCCTCGCTTATCAGCAAATAAGCTAAACATCCTTCCACCTCAGGGCTTTTGCACAGGCTGCCTCTGCCCCTGGAGCTCTTCACTAAATAATCTCCATGGCTACCTTTCTTTTCCCCTCGAAGAGTACTTAGGCAGAAACAGATTAAAGTAAATGTGACTAAAGTCATGGGTTGTTAGGTCTGGGTAAAAATGTGTTAACTGCACTATTCCTTTGACTTTTCCAAAGATTTGAAATTTTTCAAAAATCACACTGGAGAAAGTAACTCTGTTCTGTCTTGTTACTGACCATTCTTCCCTCATTCACCCTTTCCCAAGTTTCCTTTTATGTCTTCCCTTGAGTTTTAGTGGTCCTTAAGATTCCATTCTCCACGTGACACAGCCAGGTGTTTATTTCCACCTGAAACAGTCCCCCTTGGTATCTCAGGATCGGCATACCCCACGTCAGAATCACCTGCCTTACCGCCAACCGTCCCACTTTCCCATCTTTGCTGATGCCACTGAGAAACCCAGTCACCCAACCTAGACAGAAGCCTTGTTTTCTCCTGAACCTCCCTGGCCACATCCAGTGGTGGTTAAGACCTGCTTCCCTCCAAATCCTCACTGTCCCACATCCTCCATCTGTGTTTCTCTGGTATGACAGGGTTTCTTCATAAATTACATCTTCTTTAATGTACTCTCTGACTCTTAGCAAAGGCACCATTCTAAAATACAATCTGTCTATGTTTTGTACCATCTACTGAGGGTTCCCTCTGAGGTCTACTTAAAACAGAAAGCCTCAGTGTAGCTGTGCCCCAAACCACCTTCCCAGCCCATGTCCTGTTCCTCCCCCCACATTCTGTGCTCCTGCCACAACTAGCAACTGCAGTCATACAGAATCACTGTGCTCTTTCCCAATTTAGTGCTTATGGACATGAGCACTAGTATGTGCTCTTCCTGCTTAGTATACCCTCTCCCACTATTTCCTCCCAGTTAATTCCTACTCAATCTTCAAAACTCAGTTTCAATATAACCTCTTCCTGAGGCCTTCCCTGATCCCTGCAGCTGGAGTCAAGTGCCCTCACAAGGCCAAAGAACATTCATCACATCACTTGACTACTTATTATTAGATCTTCTTGTCCTCTGGACTGTCAGTCCCGGAAGGACAGCAGAGCAGCAAGTCTGTTCCGCTTTTATAATGCTGAAACACACACACACACCACTGCCACCACCAACACCTAGTGCAGCGATTGACAATAGTGTACACTTAAGTGTTTGTGGACAGGGCATCAAAGTCTCACCATGTCTTTAATTGTGAATGCAGGCATCACGTCTATACCCTCGTTTTGCAGACAGCAGTTGTTAATGTGCTCTTTGTTCTCTTGGAAAAGGCACTCAGGCGCCTTACACATTTATACCTTACAACTGCTGCCCTCCTATGGTACCCAGAACAGTGGTGCCTTAAACCTCTGGTTGAACAGATAAATGCATACATAAGTGAAAGCGCACAGGACTCACTGGTCCAAGGCAATGTCGCAGCACTTACTGTCCGGTGAAAGCACCATATTCTGTACTATGTCTGCATACATTTCTCCACCTCTTTCATCTACCTTAAGCACCAGCTTCCTTCCCAGGCCTGCAAATAATTAAGCTGTGAATCTACTCCCATAAAGTCTGCATTGATCTCTCTCTCTCTTGCAGCTACACCCCTGCATGCTAACTGGGATTTTTAAAAAGGAAAGCTATTTCTATATTTCTGGGATGCTGCAAAGAGAATGATATACTATAAATGTACAACAACGCTGACTGATAAATGAATGGACAAAGTTCTTACTCACATTTTTGAGGATTCTACATAGTATCTATATGCTGGGCTCAAACCCAGGGCCTCAGGCATACCAGGCCAACCTCTGACACTCTACATAGTGTTGCAGCAGCATGGCCTCCCCACTATGAACAAATTAGAATCACATTTACCTTGTTTCTGGAAAGACACTGCCAAACAGAAGCATGCCTGGACACAGACCTACAAAAAGTTCTCAGAATTTCACTTCTGGAAAAAAAAAGCTAAAGACATTTTCCAGTAATAATCTGTATCAATCATACTTTTTAATACTAAAATATGGTTTATAATTTATTGTACATAATCTTAAAACAAACTTTAAAATTCAAATAGCTCATAAACTGCTTCAGTCACTTCAGATGGATTGGTAAGGCACGTCTCAGAATTATGACCATGTATTCTTCTCTTTCTTTCGCTGACCACAGCCCATCTGGGAGTTTGGGTAATCATCTAACTTTCCCCTAAAGCCCAAGAAGAGCGCTTTCAAGTCAGAGCAAGGCGGGGAGCAAGATAGGATGGGCAGGTAAGGACAACCCAAGGGGCAGTCCAGGGTTTACAGAGCTTCAATCCACTTCACAGGCCTCAACATTATAAACTATTCAAGGACTAAGCTCCACATCCATGAGGCACAATGTCCTACTTAAACCTCAATCTCTAAAGCTTAACTCAACAGCTTACACTGTCTAAAAACAAAAATAAAGCATATTTTTTCTCCTGAATTTATCTATCTGTGAGGAATACAAGAAATACGGCCATTATCCTGTCCTGTTCAAGCCCTTTGCCCTCTTTCCACCCAGAGGACCACTGTCTTACTAAGACCACTACCTCATAACTATCTTCTATCAACACCCACGCTGTGCAGTGTGGCAGCCACCAGCCACACGAAGCTACAGAGCTTTTGGAATATGGTCAGTCCAAACCCAGATCTCAAAGACTTAGAGGTGGGAGGACAGTAAAAATATCTTGTCAGTATTTTTATGTTAAAAACTATTTGTTGAAATAATAGATGCTGTATTTTTAAACAGTATTTTAGATATGCTTTACATTAAATGAAATACATTACAGTTAACTTTGCCTGTTTCTCTTTACTTTTAATGTGATGACTAGACAACTTTGCATGGCCTATGTGGCTCACATTCTGTTGTCATTGGACAATGATGCCCAGGACAACTCCCAGCTTCTCGGCAGGTCTCACCTCTGCAGTCCTGTATTGTCCAGCCACTCTCCCCCAAGAGTGTTCAAGCTGCTGACATGTGATCGTTTCCAGCCATCAGTACAGCTCAGCCCAGGAGACATCTCCAGCAAGACATTCCTGAAGATCATCCTCTCCTCCTAATTACTCAAGACATCTCTTCACACTCACACCTCCGAACCACCACACTACACATTCAATGAATGCCTGCTGAATGCCATGCACTCAGATGATGATGATGATGGCAGAGGTGATGGTAGTGGTGGTAGTGGGCAGACCCCGACCTCCCTCCACTCAGACTAGAGTGACAGAGAATACTGGCAAAAATATAGTCCCCGAAGTAGAAACAATAGCAATAATGTGACATTAATAGCAGCAATAAATTACAAAATCACTATATCATCTACCAGGCACAACTGTAAGCACATTACATAAATCATCTCACTTATTAATCTTCCTACCAACACTACAAGTATGATTCCCTTTTTAGAAGGAAGAAAACTGAAGCCCAGGGAAGCAATGTAATTCACCCTAGGTAACACAGCATGGTAGCGAGTGAGGATTCCAAGGCCATGCCCTCCAGAACCCTGTGCTGTGCTGCCACACAAGGCACGCAGCTACGTGATGATCACTATACAGAGGGCCCAGACTGGCGCAGGGAAGCAGCCTCGGCCCTACGCTTGGTAGGGGCTGAAAAGGCTTTGCAGAAGGAGGGATTTCTAACTAGGAGTGTCTCAGTTATCTTATTACTGGGACAAAATATCTGACAACCACATTAAAAAGGGGGATTTATTTTAGCTTATAGTTTATAAAGGTTTCAGTCCATAACTGGCTGGCTCTAAGGCAGGGTGACCTGGCAGGGGAGAATCACAGAAGCAAAACGGCCCATGACAAGGCAGGCAAGAAGCACGAAGCAGCAGAATCAAGCCTCCTTTTCCCTTTTATTCCATTCAAGCTACCAGCCTATTGGTTGATGCTGCCCCACACCATTATCCACATCTAGAAGGAGTGGGCCTCCCCATTATCCACATCTACAACTATGCTAAACCAATCAGCAGGCCCATTTACTTATCACATACCCTTAATCTATATTCACTCACCCCTAGACAGAGCCACCTCTGAAAAGCCTCACCTAGGAGCACATGAGCTGGGCAGGGGAGAGGGTCCAGATATAAAATGTAACAAGGAGTAAGGCTTCTCAGTCAAATATTCTGGGATGAAAACATTTTTGAAGAACTAAAATCAGTTCACTGTGCCTAGGGGGAAAAAAGACAAATAATGAGAGGAAGACAAGGCTTTGCTTAGTTGTGGCTTAACACATTCACAGCAGGGTCATAATTCACACCTCCTGCTGCCCAGTGATTTGAACCACCAGTGGTACATGCATAACTATCCCTTCGAGTGGCTTTTTATTCATTTTCTTAGTAAAAAGACTGATAAAAGTGATTAGATCTGTTTGTAGCACCACTGATACAAGCCTCTAGATGGGGAGTAAGTTAAGAAGGAACCTCCTGAGAAGGAATGCTGAAGGCCCATGAAGAATGGCAGCCTAGGGCCCAGAGATGGGTCCCTGGCCCATAGCACCTTGAAGGGACGAGAAAAGGAAACTATAGTCCTCACGCCTGATCTCATCCAGCCCATCTGGAACTTAGTACCTCTCACCAAGGGGAAACCTGAATGTGCCCAGTTCTCTAGCAGGAATTTTTAAGCAGATCTGGAGCCTCTCAGGATTTTACCTACTTTATCCCTTTGAGAAATCTGTCTAGATTTCAAGAAACTTTCATTTCCAAGGTTGTGAAGTAGAAATGTTATGAGACCACCAGCATGAGCACTACGATAAGAGCACAGTGCAAGTGTTTAAAGCAGGCGGTTTAAAGCAGCCCAAAAAGGATGTCTTCTGTCAACATCAGACCCTCTGCATGAGGAGCTAGGGCAAGGGCTAAATAATTTAACTTCCAAACATATTTAAATGGACTGCAAAATTCACATTTATTATAAAGATGACACATAAGATGTAAAAGAAATGCTCATCTTACCGTTCAAGCAACACTCTAGACCCTTGCTTGTCCTCCCTGCCCTCACGAACACCTGGTTTGCTCTCTACTTTTACTGATAGCAGAAGACAGGACAGTGGGACCAGCAATGCACAAACAGTGATATGATCTCCTAATGACGACCCCTGTGGAGATCTGATTTCTTATCCTGATTGAATGGTTTTTCCTGCAGTACCTTCAAAGTACAGCAGTTTTTCTTTACAAATGAACATCCTCTCAGATATTTCTGTAGGCTTTAACAACGGTTATCTTTCTTTAACACATGTAAAGACAGTGTCAACTACAGTAAGGGGACTGGAGACTGAAAGTCAGTGGGTCTTGTTCTAACACAGTACTGATCCTGCCATTAACTAACTGGCACTGTTTTATCACCACATTCTACACAGAATTAATCACATCCAGCACTGCGCTACAAACTGTGCCAGTGTTCTGTAAGATCACAAGCAACCTGGCCAGTTTATCGTGGGCACTAATATAGTCTGGGACATGGTAGGTGCTGAGGGCTGTTTCAGTACCTTCATGAACAACTAACTTGGATTTAGAACTCTTAAATTTCAACACCACCAGAACAATGAGTTGAGAACTGAGGGTTGTGCTGCATGCCTGTAATCCCAGCACTTGGGAGGCTGAGGTAAAAGGTTCTTGAGTTTGAGGACAATCCAGAATACATAACAAGATCCTGACTTATTTAAAAATGAAATGATCTCCTATGTTGCAGGAAAAAATACAAGAATATGGAAAAGACTGATCTTCTAAGACTGAAAGTGTTAAGATTTGACTCTCATCTTATTCTACCCATAACATTTGACACAATTACTCCAACCTGAAAAACTTTCGTTCACGTGCAGTCCAGGGTATTTACCTTTCTGCGTTCTGCTCCCTCCCCGACTGCTCAGCATTTCTTGTGTCTTCTAACCCACAGCAGTAAATGGAGTAGTGGACAAGTGCCTCATCCTCATACTTTTCTTCTACCCAAATGACTATTCATGTAGGTCTACAGCAGAAAGTACAGTACTGTCTAAATAATGACAACTCGTGAGCTCCTTCTTCTAGTTCAGTAGTGGCAGACCCATGGAATGTGTGACACGGTGGGCTGTTTGTATCACTGAAAGCTATAAAATGTCTACCACCATCACTGCTCTAGGCCAGCCTCTCCCCTAAATTCTCAATCTGCCTATGTGAAATCTCAGATTGAGTCTAGTAAGCATCTCCAAATTAACACGTCTGAACCGAACTTGATTTCTCTATCTAATCTGCTTCCCAGTGTTTCCAATCTCTGGCTGCTCAAGTCAAAAATCTTGGTGTCCATCATTCTCTCAAATCCTGTTTCTAATCTGTCAGTAAATCCTGTCAGCACTACCTTGACATATCTGACCACCACCCCTGCAAAAACCACCACTATATTTTGCCTCATCAACTGTAACAGCCTTTTTTTATTTTAAAAATAAAAGAAGGAAAACATATCCATTTACAAAATAGCGCAAGAACAATACAAACAATACAGAGTTACAGACAAAGTGGTAGGAAATTAACAATGGTTGTTGTATTACATATTGATAACTTCAAAGTGGTTTCTCAGAAAACAGAGACAAGCAAGATTGATCAAATAAGTAATCATTAACTGTTCCTTTCAGTAAAGTGATAGAAGTCAGTAGTACAGCTATGTTAGCTAGCCTGTATAAGCATACGTACATAATTTCCCCCTTTCCTCTTTTCCCTCACCCCAGTTGCTCTACACTTTTGAGCATTTTCCTTTCGTTTCACAATGCCTATTATACCTCCTACTTTTTATTCACTCTTTCAGGTTCTTACACTAGTGAGATAATACACTGCTTACACATCGAGGTCTGGTTTATTTCACTTATGGCTGTAGTCTTTAGTTGTGACCATTTACCTGTAAAAGCCCCGAGTTTATCTTTCTTCATAGCTGAGTAATATTCCATTATATAAAAGTACCACTGTGTTTTTATCCATTCCTCAGTGGATGGACATTTGTGCTGCTTCCACAATTTAGCAATTACAAATTGCACTGCTATGAACATGGGTGCACATATATCACTGTGATATGATGTTTTCAGCTCTTTTGGGAAAATACCCAGAAAGGGAATAGCTGGGTTGAATGGGACCTCTAGAACTAGTTTGCTGAGGAACCTCCAAACTGATTTCCACAGTGGTTTCACCAGTCTGCCTTTAATTATTTCCATGGTGCAACCACATTTGCCCCTCACAGAAAATAGTGTGATCCTGGTAAAATATACAAGACATGATGCCACTCTCGTGCTCAAAATTCTTCAGTACCTTTCCTTCTCACAGCGAAACTCAAACTCCTTATTTCAGTGCACAGTTCCTACTCTGACCCCCAATTATCCCTATAATCAGAGCTCCCACCACTCTCCTCCCTCACTGCACTCTAAACACACTGGTCTCCTGCATGCTCCTCTAATACACTGAGCACACTCTAGTCCTGGGGCCTTTGCAAAGGGTACTCCTCCCCCAGATGTTTACAAGACTTGCCCCCTACTACTTCATTCAGGTTTTCAGCTCACTGTCTTCATCTGAGGAAGTATTATTAAACGGACTTTCCAACATTATCACCTCCCAAACTTCTCTATACCCTTCTTCAGCTTTGTCCTCACAATTTATACTGCTACTTGATATACAGATATAGCTACAAAAATATAGATATAGATAGATATAGATGTAGGTATGCTCTATCTGTTGACTGCCCACTTCACTAAAATGTTAGCTCTATGATCACTGCTGCACCTGGAACAATTCACAGAATGGACAGTTAATATTTTTAAATGTTGAATTAATAAAAACAACTATGAGAAAAACACCAAGGAAATCTATTCTAAAACATGGTTTAATAAAAAAAACTAAACAAGTTCTGGAAACATCAACAGTTAACTTCACTCAAAAATCAAAGAGGAAGTGGTATGTGATCAACTTTGTCCAACCTAGGGAGAACATATTAACAGAGACCCAAGTTTGCTACATGTCCAAAAGACAGTAATTTAGCTGTTTGCCCACCAAGGCCTAGGGAATATATGGATTAAAAAAAAAAAAAACTCTACTGAAGAAAACCTCTGCCATGTGGCAGGGATAAGGAAGCCATGGTGGAAATCCTACTTAAATTCACCTCAGGAATACGTGGCCCTTTGTTACTACTATATTCTCACCAAACAACGTTTGATTATGGATTTGAGTTTCTATGTACCTTGAAAGTAGAAGGAAGTGGGAGGAACTAAATACTGTCAAGTGCAATTAAAAGCACTAATTTTCCTCCACCCTTCAGGGAGCAGCTCCCAGTACCGTCTTGAAGAGTCAACCCCAAGGAACCTAATCAATTCAAGATTTTTGAAGCTGAAGGCCTCTGGGAAACCTTGTCTAATCCGAAATTGAGTGGTCTCCCTTAGCGCTCTAACTCAATCCCCTGCTCACTCTTTATCAACACTATTATCTGTCAATTCTAACATGTGCTTACTGCTTGGTGGTAGTTATAGCTGTGGTCTTTGGCGGCAAGAGAAAGGTATCATTTAGCACTATATTACATTTATTACATCAACATGTGATGAATAAATAAATGAATGAATCAGTGACCTCATTAAGCCATCTTCAGAAGCCCACCTGGGAAGCTGCCTTCCTTTCCCAATGACCCCATTTTTCAGATACTAAACAAGTTATTCTAACACATGGTTTTCATAAAGAGAATCTTTAAGTACTAGAGACAATAAGGAAGGAGGCGCGCACTGTGTGTCCTGCCTCCCTGAGCACCGGGGTGTGGCCAAGCCTGAGAGCAGCTCACCTCTGCACAGCAACAGACACGCTTCCAGAGCACCTATCTGAAGTATGCTGTTTACGCAAATGCTCTCCCAACAAAAGACTGTATTTTGATTTTTTTGGTTTTTTTTTTTTTTTTCTGGTACCAGGAATCAAACTCACGACTTTGTGCTTGCCAGGCAGGCGCTGTGCCACTGAGCTAAATCCCCAGCCCCCAAAAGACTATAAAAAGGAGAAGTGAGCAGCATCACAACCCACAGGTTGCTCGATGGCAAAAAGCAGTCTGCTCCCTCCTCTCACAGGTCCTAGGCTCCCTCCACCTCAAGGCAGGGTCAGGCGGTGACAGCAGGCAGCCCAACTTCACTTTACCTTAGCACCTCCAAACACCAGCCAGACTTTTCCTACATAAATGTGTATTTATCAATTTGTAAGGAAAACCTGTTACTTTTATTTGCCCTTTAACCTGGTCCTCAAAGTGAGTTTGATGGATCCTTGGGAGGTCCTCAAGACACTCATGATGCCCAAAGCAAACAGAACTGCTTTATAATATACTAAGACATCATCCGGCTTTTCACTGTGCTGACATTTACACTGACGGCGCAAATGCAATCTGGGCAGTGAAGCAAATTGTACTAGTAATCACTATTCTCGTGGCCACAAACTCACATTAAAGGAGAAAAAAATAGCTCACTTAGGAGTGTCTTTGATAAAACAGTAAAAATTGATTATTACTCCTCGCCCGTTTCAGTCTTCTGTGTGAGGGGAAGGGAGACACAAAGCAAGCATCTCTGTTGCCCACGAAAGCACCAAGCCTATCCCCACAAAAAGCACTTGTGCAACTATCTGGGGTTGTAAGTTGGACTGGCTACCTTTTTTTCAGAGACACTGCTTTTACTTGAAAGAACAACTCAAATACAAACCAAAGTTATTCAGATACTTGGTAGTAATTTTCTTGGGGTAAGCAAAATGAGGCAGTCACTTCAAGGAAAGTGACTGGTTGTTTCCAATACTGAAATATAGCTTTTGAACAAAAATCACAACACTGAAAATAAACATGGGTTAACAATTTCTTGATCTTTAAAGACTTTTCTGATAAGCTGGTGGTAATATAAACAAAGATGATTTTTCAAAACATTGTACACAGAATTTGGAAGACTGACATAATTCAATGAACAAGTATTTTTAAAATAATGGATGATGTTTTGAAATTGAGTATGGTTAAAAGAACTATTCAAAGTGCAAGCTACAGAACAATGAACTGTAATGCAACCACGTAAAAATTCAATTGGTACTGCTTCAGCTCCTACATTCCAACTGACATTTAAAAAACTTGTTCTGGAAAGACACTAGAATATTGCTCCATTTATAATTATATATCTATGTGAGGGCAGATCATTTTATATCTTTCAGCCAAAACAAAATATTGCAACACACTGAAGTAGCATGTACAGGATCTGGCTGTCTTCTAGTGAGCCAGACATTAAAATTAATGCTAAGTGTAAAGAGAAACAGACACAAAAGGTTAAAATACCACACGGTTTTTCTTATGAGTAATCCAGAATATAAACAATGTAAAGAGCAAGGTAAAAGATGAGAGCAAACAGGGAGACAGCCTTTGCGGAGATGGGATGGGGACCTGAGGATGGGGTGAGAAGGGAGGAAGAAGAGCAGAAGGGAATGTAAAAAAGTATCAAAATGCATGATGTTTATGTACCAATTCCCCATGATGAATGTATTTACTAGGTACTACACACATATACTAATAAAAGGGTCGGGAGAAGATGATGATGACGACCACTAAGAAAAAGTCCTAACTGGCTGCTCCCTTTGGTTTCCAAACCAGTGCAAGTGAAACCTTGCAGAACCTTCAAGGGTTTCCAAAGATCAGAGATACTCAAGGGATCATTTGGTTTCCGAACAACCACATGAAGTCTCTACTACAATTCATCAGATTTCTGCTGTTTCTCCTCTCCCACCTTCCTTTCCACAAGTGCTCCTTTACTAAAATGCCTTTTATCCACCCTAAATCACAGACATTCACAATTAGTATAATATCAGCCTCTTGAGTAGAGGGAAGGATTCCAAGTGTACAGGCTTCACCCTGGCTTTTTTATTAGTATGATATCAAAGTATAAGGCAAACTCTTGAAAAAATAATTTGGGGAACACTAGATAATTCTGAGAAATTTCAGCACACAGTATATTTAAAATACTTTCCTTTCTCTAAACTTCAAATTCAATGAAATTATAAAACATCCTGAATTGAAACTATTCTCTGCTATTTGTATGATACAAAGGGAGCATTTCATTTTATATAGTCTTTATACAGATTAGAGATCAGGAAAGTAATATAAATATTATACATAATATTGATAAACACTTTGTATCTGATGGACATTAGATAATTTATTAGGTTTTCTAATCTCATTTTTCTTTATCAATATTTATTTTGAAAAATCTAAAACATAAAGAAATACACAAGCACTATAGTAATACCTCAAATACTTAGAAACTACAATGTATTAAGTTTGGTGATGAACAAAAGAGCTTTTTCCTTTTACATGTAAATTAGAGCAAAGATGTGACTGCACTCTTTCCTAAAGAACAAAACCATGAACACCTGACTCAATTAAAAAGATCTGAAGTGGCACAGCCTTCACACATCAACTGAGCTCACGCTGCCTTCAGCATCCCCAGAAAGAAACACACCCCCTACACAAGGTGAAACGTCATCTCAGGGTTTTGGGGAGTACACACAAAGGTGCTAGTACAGCAAAGGTACAGCAGGTCACTGGATCTAAAGACCAATCTGTAAGCTTAAATTTACATTTGACAAAGTAGACTTAAGTACAACAGAAATATATACACCTGTATACTGATTTATATATAGTCCAATGGATTAAGATCTTGAGTGCTAGAAGAATACCAGCAAATTTCCCTAGAAATCCAAAACAGAATGTCATCTTAACCTGTCACTTGCACTTTCTAAAAACTAAGTGATGATTTTACCTTGATTAAAATTGGATATCAAGCACAAAGAAGCAAATGGCATTTTATATACAGCACCAAATTTTCTGAAGATTTAACTGAAAAGAAATATAGCAATGGAATAGTAATTTTTGCTACATATCTCCTCCATAAAAACATCATGAATTTGGATTTGCTTTTGAAGACTGTGACAAATTAATTTTTAAAACACTGACAGATAATGTCCTGTTCTGCAGAATAAAGGAGCTTTTCTCTTTAAGGTGAAAGTATAGAAAGTGAGCACAGAAAGCACTGCAAGAGCTCATTCGACAACCACAGCAACAGCAGTTATAACAGAAGTATTTAACTTTATTGGGCACTTACCACATGCCACACGCTGTGCTAAAAACTTTATAGCCATTATCTCATTTAATTCTCATAATAATCCTGTGCAATTGATACAATTATCATCTTAGGAAACTACGTTTAGGGAAGTTAAATAAGTACTCAAAATGACTGAACAAAAATTTGAAAGAGTTACAAGCAAATGGAGCTCGCGGTGCACACAAAACCCACTGTCTTCACAGCTCTGTCCTCCTGCCTCTCAACAACCTGTGCCAAGGGCAAGGCTAGAGTCCTGGCAGCACCACGCAGGTCAATGACATACAAAGCACAAAATGAAAAGAGTAAACTAACACTTCCTGCTTACTTATTCTTGGAATTAAATTTACATTTAACATGAACTATCACTCTAGCAAACCAATATGGTTCAAGACTTCAATGTGGGAAACTTACAACAGATGTTACTATTTGGTTCATTTTTATTTTATAAATGGTAGTTTCATATTG
The DNA here is from genome assembly GCF_000276665.1 of Chinchilla lanigera. Classification (NCBI taxonomy): domain Eukaryota; kingdom Metazoa; phylum Chordata; class Mammalia; order Rodentia; family Chinchillidae; genus Chinchilla; species Chinchilla lanigera. Next base: position 17,971,938 of record NW_004955444.1, read on the forward strand.
ATTGTTTTTCATTTCTCTTTACCAATGATACCCTAACTTAGGGTTCTTATTTATATGTAAATATTGCTTTTTAACTTTCTTACCTAAACTGAACCTGTAAGCTTTTCCCTTCCCTAGTCCTTTGAACAAAAAAATTCAAACCGGGTTATATCCCCAGTCTTTTTTTTTTTTTTTTTTTTTTTTTTTTTTTTTTTTTTCTTTTTTAAAGACAGGGTCTTGCCAAGTTGCTAAGTTGCCCAGGCTCGGCTTGAATTTGCAATTCTCCTGTTTCAGCCTCTCAAGAGTGCTAGGATTACAGGTGTGCACCACCATGCCCAGCCTAAAACCATAAGGACAGATCTATACCAAAATTAGACTTTGAAGTACTTCTTTTCTTGGACTAAGTTTTCTACTATTTGTACAAGTAAGAAGGATACCTTGTTTGAGCAGAGATCAAGTTAAATAAGACACTTCTTGGGAGGAGCTGCCATAGCATCTTATTTGGAGATGAAGGTGACTGAACTCCTTTAACATGTTCCATTGTTCAGATGAGTACATTTAAAGTGAAAAGGGAACAATCTAGAGGCCTGGCTTACGGAAACAAAACACTGCTTGGAACCTTACTAAATCATCATACATGTTGCCAAAGAACTCTGACTTACCTCCTTTAATCAGGGTATGCCTCCATGCACTCCAAAAGCTTTCTGCATGGAAATGCCTTTGCAGTACGAGAGCCATCAAAAATGGGCTTCGCTTAGTAATGGACCAATTTAAAGCAAAGTCAGCAAATCCTACTTATTTTTTGCTCCAGCTCCATTTCTCCCTGTGGTTACTTATAGATTATCTATAGATTTACAGCTAGAACTACACAGGATGGAGAGTAGCATTAAGATGTCAAGACCAAGGTAACTTTTCCAAATTAGTTTCCCACGGTACAGTTCTGGCAGCTTCTAAAGTGGTATTAAAGCTTAGTATCTCTTTGCGTTGACTTATGTGTAGTGGTGTTTAATGGTGAAATCAAACACATCGTAACTCTGAATAACTGCACAATTTTATGATTTTTTAAGTTAAGGAGAATCTTTAAGCCAAAAGAATTCACAGAGAAATAGGATCTAAAAATTGAAACTTAATTTCAAATACTTCTATATTCAACAAGAATTTGAAGTCTATATTCCCCCTTCAATGAACAACACATTCAGAGATGATTTTTAAATTAATTTCATTGGTACACTCTGGATATACATAGTGATCCCATTCATCACAGGGAATTTGTACCTGTACATAGTATGTCTTGATTCTGTTTTTCCAATGCCCTTCCTTGCCCTGTAACTGTTCTTCCCCTCCTTATTTATAAAAGCTGCGTTTCCACTTCTTTTTTCCCTTCTACTCTCTTTTCTTTCCTTTTCCCTTCCTTCCCTCCCCTTAGTTCCCTCCCTTGTTCCTTGCTGTTTTAAAGTTCAAAAAAAGGATGATCTGAAGTTCCCTGACTATTCACTAATAAGGAAATACACTCTGCAACCTCCTAACCACCTATACTGAGCAGCTGCTGGCAGGAGACCAGGAGCTTCACAGCCTACCAAATAAGTGAGTGTGGAATTCCTACGTAATACTGCAAATCTGCTGCAGCCATCCTACAGGGGAAACAGGCAGGGCACAGGTTCACTCAAAACACTTGCCATTCACAAACCTTGTCACAAACCCTCGGCCAGGTTTCCCAACATTCTATTGCATCTCCTCGATAGTCAACTGTTCGTGCCCTTGGCCAAAACAGAAAAGCTCTTGGGATTAATAACTCTGACTTATACCTTAAAGCAATTGTTTTTGCTTTCACATAGTTAATCTTAAAAAGTCTCCTTAAAAACTCCTTAAAAAGTCTTGGGAGTTTCCAGAAACCTATGATACAAAATGACTTAAACACAGAAAGTGGTGAAGAAGCATAGTTCAAATACACTTTCAAGCAAATCAGAAACATACTCTTCACTAAAAAGCATCAGAGAGGCATGTTTCCTTCAAACAACTGCCTGGATGACAACTTTAATTCAAACTTTAAAACAAGAGGTAAGGGCTGGGGATTTAGCTCAGCGGCACAGTGCCTGCCTGGCAAACGCAAGGTCATGAGTTCGATTCCAGGTACCGGGGAAAAAAAACAAAAACTAAAAATAAAACAAAATAAAATAAAATAAAACAAACAAGAGGAAAGAAAATGCCTTGCAACCTTCCCTAGCTTCACTCTCACAGTTCTGGAAATTACAAAAAAAAAAAAAAAAGCAAAAAGAATGAACTATATCTATGTTGACTTTTTGAAATGGTTCCAATTTCTTGACATTCTGTCAATTTCCTTTAAATTCTCCACCATCACCATCCTTAGTACTATGTCCTAAAAGGTTCTTCTGTATTTTTTACAGTAAAGGAAGAAACAACAAACAAAACCTCATTCCGGGTAAGGTACTATCACCTACTAAAGTCTTGCAAGGAACAAGCACAAATTTGCTAGTGACTTCTCTGACTAATGAAAGAGCTGCATTCATCAACAAGGGAAAAACAAGAGTCATCTTTCTACTTCCCTAGAGCCTGTTTATGGATTTATACCTGTAGCTACAGAGAGCACAGAGTAACATGAGGATCGCAAGGCTAAGGTGCACTTTCCAGGTTAGTTCTAGCAACGTTTTTCTGATAACTGCCCCCAGTTCCTCCCAATCAAAGTGCTGTTTATAGTGCTAGAGGCTGCCTTTCCCAATGAACGACAAAATAAAGAAAACATAAAAGGAGGATGAGCATAACGGTAAAAATGAAGCTTTCTCCCTTGCCCTTAGAAAACCAGTTTCATAAAGAAACAAGCAAGACCAAGAAGTAAAAAGCTATTACAAATGAGGGGTGGAATGCTAATTACTAAAAGTTACCCACATGGCTTTTGAAACTAAAATCTCCATAATCTATCTTTCCATAGCTGATACTCATCTGTCTCTCCCTCATGCACACACACATACAAATACCCCATTTATTGATGATGGCTAATCAATGTCACTATTTCTCCAAACTTACTAAAAGCAGGTACACCGGTCTTGAAGATGACTACCATAATGGGACTAATTTACATATTTGTGCATAAATTTATCTACACAGACTTTTAAAACATTTATGTGAAACAACTGGTGTGGACAGAGTACAGCACTGTGCTGTTCAGCACGGCAGCCACCTGTGGCTTGCCCAACTGTGCGAGACACACACCAGATTTCAAATACTTACTGAAAGGTCTCACAAATTTTTGTACTGATTACATGTTGTAACAACATCTTCTATATGTTGGGTTAATTAAATATATTATTAAAGTTAGATTTATCAATTTCTTATATAGCTACTCAAAAAGGTGAAGTATTTGTTTCACATTGGAAGCTCCCATTATATAATACAACGGATACTGCTGACTTAAAACATTAAATACTCAAAGAAATGATAGACAGAATCTTATACTTAAATTTTAAAAACCTCTTATCCACCCTCAGGGAAGGTCTTCGTCACCCCCCGACCTTTTGCCATAAGAGGCCTAATATGCAGCTTCAAAAGAGAACTAAAAAGCTAAGTTCTTATTACCTACATACAATCTTATAGAAGTCAAAGAAAAAAACTACTCTTTCACATAATAAAAGCTATCTAAGAGACAAGACTGCCATGGAACTTATTCACGTTTTCAGACTGTGAAGCAAAAGGACTGATGGAGTAGAATTTTTCCTCTGCTTTAACTCTGTACTTGGCACTATTTAAACTCACTGAAATTCTGACCTCTGTGACAAACCAACTACGTTAAGAAAAAGTGCAGGGAAATTACTCATTAAGCCACAGTATACACAAATTGAGGTAGTCAGAAGAAATACTACAGCCTTTATGAAAAACAGTGGGTTGCTACATGTTCCTGCTGAATCAGGCAAACAGAGCAGTAGGGCTGATGGCCTGCTCTACCAGGGCAAAGGTCTTGAAAAGATAACCGCTGCTGGTTATCAGTGTGTGGAAACAGTCGTGGCCTTCCTCCACCTTCCTTCCATGAGCAGTGCAGGGGAGGCAGCCTGCTCCAATGAGCTCAAAGCAAGGTGACTGTTTTCTGAAAGTGATCAGTACACTTGGGAAAGCCCAGAACACCACTTATGTGAAAAGCAAAGCATTGAGTTTTAGTTTAGTTTCTTTTTTAAAGAGTATTCTATCTTCCCATGTTCCTCAGACCTTTGTAAGGGTATGAAAGGCAGTGTTGACAGATATATCTATTCTGTTAAAATGGCTTTCCCTCTCTGTTCTGGCCACACTTGGCATACTCAAGATGCTACTCAAGATGCTACATACTCAAGATGCTACTTTTTCCCATAGATTCACTTTATATTATTTTGCCCATGTCCGGAATTTTTTATTTACCGCGTAATCACAGCATCTCAGAAAATGACTGACTGGACTTGAGATTTACCAGGAAAATGTTTTTCCGGAAAGGGTTCAGAAAATAAGATGTTACAGAAAGACAGAAAATGAAAAAGTGGAATCACTGACTCTTCTAGTTCTTCTCTCTTTCTTTTTAATCTCCCAGGGTAAAAAAACTACAAAGGGAAATTATTACCCATTGGCTTAATTCTATTGGCCGCTTAAATAGTTTTGCACTTCTGTTCTCTTTCATGATGACTGTATTTTCAGGGCCAAAATAAGGATAAGGCTACCAATATATCCAAAATATACTTACTCCAAGAACACAATGTCTCAGACATTTAAAGTTCCACCAAAACTTAATCTGAGAAAGTAATCCATGAATTAGGACACCTGTGCGGCCTGTACAGTACAAGTTATTCAGAATCTCAGGGACTTGCCTATAACCTGATGGACAATCCACTAAGTCTTTCTTGGATAAATTCTTCAAACGAACAAATTGCCATTCTCGCTTTCCGTCTGGATTGCTCTCAGCTTCGTCTAGAGCGCTCCATTCCTGGTCCCAGTCCTCCCCGACTCCCTTCACACTTCCGGATACAGCAGTATCCCACAGCACAGCCTTCATGATGAAAACCTGCTAGGGCAGCCAGGAAAGAAGGCCAGGACCATGAAGCTTTCTTTCTCCCACACTCCAGCCCCACTTTCCAGTATTCAAGGGACAACCAAGCCCATGGAGTTCTCTCATCTTTGCTTCCTAAGTTTTAAATTCCTTCCGTCCCCCTTTACCAACTCTTAACTTGGATCACTCTTCCACAAGTCAGGAGGGATAGCACTTTCCACCAGAAAGCCTTCCTAGATCCCAGGTTCACACGACCTAAGACGGGAAACCCACTGCTGGTCTCTACAATGCATTTTAAGGCACATCCTCTCTTGAACCCCTTCTTCCCACAAGACCCTTCTCTCTCCCCCAACAAGACACATTTAGAGAACCTTCATATTTGACAAATATACCCAGAAACCAAGAAAACCACACGATTATGACAATGTTTGACAATGAACTACGCGAGATTATTTTTTAAACTTTTCAACAGCTAATGCTGAATCCTTACTAGCCCTAGACAATAATGTGTAATGTAACAATTTGGGGCCCCACCTATTCTAAAAAATGTTACTGCTAATCTCACTATGCTCTAATCAGGAAAGCATATGAACCCTAATTTAAGAGATAAGGAAATCAAAGCCTTGGGGCTAAGGAATATGTCCAAGATCAGGATGTTAAGAATCAGCTAATAATGCTTCTATCAAAAGCTCCAAAGCATTTAAGTCTTTTCTTCATACCAGCAATTCAAAAGGCATGGGGTAGGGACCCCACAGGGTCTGTAATGTCACAACACATGAAAATGAGAAGTCACCTGGGCTGGGGATATACCTCAGCGGCTTAAGTGCCTGCCTTGCAAGCACAAGGTCCTGAGTTCAATTCCCGGTACCAAAAAAAAAAAGAAAACAAATGAGAAGTCATTTCCCTTTTCACTCTCAGTCTCTCAAAATGGGCAGTGAATCTTCCCAAAGGTTCCTGACTTCCACACAGACTGCATTGTTTTGGTAGTGCTGGGGATCCAACCCAGGGCCTTTTACATGTAAAGCACACACTCTACCACTGGGCTACATCCCCAATCACTGGCTTATTATTTTTAAATGATTAACAAATATTTTGAATTTATCTCAGTTGAAATATCTCAGACAGCAGATATCAATACACATACCCTATATACACACATTTTTGGATTCCCCAATAACTGTCAGAATGTAGGTAACAGATTAAAAAGTCAGAGAACCACTGTTGTAATCAGCAAAAAGAAGTATGCTAGGTCTTCCCTTTCCTGTATATCTTACCAAATAATGAAGCTGCTAGAATTTCCCTTAAGGAATGTCCATATACCAAAGTGCACAATTTTGCATGTTTTGATTCAAAAGACCTTTTTATTCCAATATTTTCCTTTGTTCACTCTTTAATATGAAGTTATTTCTCAAGATAGTTAAATATTATAAAGTTTAGAAAATACTCACTTAGGGGGCTGGGGATTTAGCTCAGCGGCAAAAGCGCCTGCCTAGCAAGCGCAAGGTCGTGAGTTCGGTTCCTGGTACCGGAGAAAAAACCAAAAAAAAAAAATTAAAAAAAAAAAAAAAGAAAGAAAATGCTCACTTAGAATACTTAAAAAGTATGAATTCTGTTTTAAAAAGTGAAAAACTCAAGCTGGATGTGGTGGTGCATGCTGAGGCACGAGGACCACCAGGGCTTTGAGGCCAGTCTGGGCCACACAGGAAGTCCAAAGTCAACCTGAACACATTATCAAGAACCTGTCTCAAAAAACAAAGTGAAAAACTTGCACACATGTGGTGGCATACACCTGTAACTCCAGCACTCAGGAGGCTGAAGCAGGAAAAATATTAAGTTTGAGGTGCCAGCCTGCGCTACACAACAAGACCCTGCCTCAAAAAAACAAATAAATAAATAAATAAAAATTTAAAAATGAAAAACACAAGAAGAATTAACAAGACTATCAGAAGGTGATAATTCAGTTAATAAATTATATAGTTATTTCAATCTGATCCAGCAGCTTCTGTTACCCAGCATCATTTTGAACTACCACTCTATCATTTATAAACTACAAAATAAGTTTAGTACTTTTAAAGCAAAGTATTGTCAGGTAAGTTAGCTAGGATAACAGAATGAGTCCCTCAGACAAAGAATTTTAGGATTATGTGATAGTATTTTGAGTTAACCATATTATTAATCTTCCTCACATATGGTATCAATGGCTGAAGAGGGTTAAAAATGCACAGATCAAATTTAGTACTTACAACTAAAGTTGTATTTTATAATGCTTAACCTGTATCTTGAAGTAAAATTAATTTTACAAAGTATGTGTATGGGGGGGGCTGGAGATTTAGCTCAGCGGCATAGCACTTGCCTGGCAAGCGCAATGTCATGAGTTCGATTCCCGGTACCGGAAAAAAAAAAAAACGAAGTATGTGCAATGACAATTACAGAACAGATCTGTGGTTCAGGAGATCAGCAATTAAAACCTAGAAAAATAACAACTATATCATGGATATTACTATATTAGACACTTGGTAATTATTACCCCATATCATCTATTTGGGATGGGTTCTACTTTTGTTTTACTGATGAATAATCTGAGTTTCAGAGGGGTTCAATCATTTGTGCAAGATGAACCAAGCTACTAAGTGGTAAGATAGGAATTCAAGAAACCTTTGACTTTAAAGTCTATGTTCTCCCAAAATGTTACATCTCCCTATTATTATTGTTTGCAAAACAGGGCTTCAAAATCTGAAGAAGACATCCAGTTTATCAGAAGACAAGAAAGCAAATACCATGAGCAAAATGGAAACCCTAAAGGCACTTATGAGGAAAAAACCTCCCTTCCGCATCAGTGTCCAGGTTGGATGTGCGCTCCACAAGCTGCACGCTTGGGGTCTCTCAGCCTCCAGCTCAGGAGCTCAAACGCCAGAGGCACCAATCTCCTCTTGCTCACACATGGAGGTGTCCGTCCTCTTAAAACTGGGGAAAGCTGGAGGACGGCAATTCCCATCCAGGGATCCTGCTATCTTTAGTCCTAGAGCCTCTCCTGGAAACTCTACTCTTCCTCCAGTGAGGAGAGAAGCTGCTGGAATGAGAGCCACTGCTCTAAAATGATCCCTTCTTTAGTAAGAAACTTCCGGAGAAGAGAAGAGTTTCTGTTCTCTGCCCGACTACAGCAGGCTGGGTCATTGTGAGGAGGGACTCCTGGCCCTGAGGTGGCTACAACAGAGAAGGGAAAAGGTGGGCTGGTGACACCTGGCCCCACAGTCCTCTAGGGCCAGGCCCTGTGCTCACCTGGCACCTGCACAAGCAGTTGTCTCCCAGCCTTTCCTGCCATCCTCTGTGAGCCCTTAGGGAAGCCAAAACAATTCCCACAATTCCTTTCCCTAGAGGAAGGAAGCCTATCTTCCCTGCTGTGCAAAGTCATACCATAAACACCTATGCATCCTGGGGTCCCCAGCAGATCTTTGTGACCTCCACTGTCCCAGCCTATACTGAAGGTCAGTATTCAACTCCAAAGAGATACCCGCGTGACTTTGCTTCTTGAGCAAGCCCTTTTTACTACCACGTTGCTTCAACTTCTACTATTACCTGATCCCTGATCCAAACTTTTCTTAACAGCCTGGACAACTGGTTTATACTTCACTTGTTGTTTCCCAGCATGTCCTGTGTACTATCATTGATTCTCCATTAAATGTAGACTCCTTGAAACAGTGCAGTTTGCACTGCCAACCTATACATACTTTCCAACTTGAGGCCCCGTTTTCCTGCAGCAAGCTGCTTTCCAGGTGGCCTTGTTTATGAAACCACATAAACCACCTGAAAGGTCTCTCAATTACTTTCCTGGAATAAGCCCTAGTCAAATTCCAAGCACTCTTACCAATTAGTATCGTCTGTATCTAGACATTTCTCACATAACCATGCATGGTCTTTTACTGTTTTGTATTTTCACATACAGCTTATGTTTCCCCAAATTTAAGTTCATCAAGAACAAGTATTATGCCTTACAGCTACTGTATCCCCCAAAACCAAGTTGCAGTGCTAGTGGAAGATACACAGTATATAGATATATCTGTATATATTATTTTTCATAGATCAGTGGCATAAACATCAAATTTTATAATAGAAAGATATCTGTGAATAGTGAATCTTTCTCTTGTATTTTGAAGCATAAGAAAAATTTTGTCTTACAAAACAGGAAGACTCCTACTTCAGCACTGGGTACCCAAATTTTTCTGAGACCAAGTTCAGTGAACTATTATTTACTGTGGTTTCCTACAGGTTTTTTTTTTTTTTTTTTCATTTAAAGAGACACAAAAAAAACAATAAAAATCATCTTGATTTCCTATAGTTTGCAATTAAATTCATGCTAACACTTAATAGCTGATAAAAGTATGTAGTTTGTGGCCCCCCAAAAAAATCATAATATAAAGAAAAAATGAAGACTATCACAAATCTACAAAACCTTGCTGGAAACTAAGCTTCAATATACTTCTGAAACAAAGAAAGAAGAGAAGAAAGAAATAATAGTGAAAGAAGAAAGAATCAAAAACAGTCTAATGCTGGCAGGGACACAGGTTCTTACAGGCAGAGACATAGTCTCAGTTAACTATGCATCTGTACCCTTAGCACTCAGCACAATTCCTATAACAGGAAGAGCCAAGAATTCTTGAGTGGATGAGTAAATGTATAAGCCAACAAGTAAAGGGACTAACAGAAAAAAAATGAAATGGTGAGGCAACCAACAAAATAAAAATTAAGGTGCTCATAATGAAAAGACTTTTCATGAACTTTAAAGGAAAATTCTAGGAGACAAATTAACACGCTGAGTTTTACACTGCAGTGCACGCAGGCTCTGCAGCCCCTTACCTGACGTACAGGCACTTTCTGCGGGGTGTTCTGGGGTGATGGGTGGAGCTGTGCCCAAGGCTGGTGATGAGGGTGTGGGGGTGAAGACTGGTGGTGCAAGCCGGGGTGGGGCTGCAGCGGAGGGCAGGTTGGCAATTGCTGAAAAGATGGTTGCTGACCAGGAAGCTGCTGGCCAGGTATCAGTCGTTCCTGGATTGCTTGTGGATCTGCAAGGCCAACACCAGGACAACCATTTGGTCTCATGTGCCCGGTCAACTCCCTCGGTGCCGATGACATGCCCATAAATGGACGAGACGGCTGGATGTTTCTGGGGCCCATATTCCTCTGTCCGATTCCCATGGCACCAGGGGGCTGGTGAGATGGCTGAGGGTGGGGTATATTTGGATAACTGCCAACTTCCATTGGTATCCCAGCACTTCCAGGCCTGACTTGTGGAGGAGGAGTGCCTGCTGGATTACTCATTGCTTTCATGGGTGACATGGGAGGTGGAGAGGCATAAGTTCCCTGAGGCTGTGAAGGATGCATAGTTTGTGTGTTCATTTGGTTAAGTGAGCCACTGGCGTGGATGGGCTGCTGGTGCATTAGTCCTTGACCACTGTTTGATGGGAATCCTACAGCATTGGGGTATCTTGGTACGGACTGATTCATTGGAGTATTATTTGTAAGGCCTAAATTTTGATTCATCCCTGTATTGTTAACTAATCCCTGATTTAGATTACTGTAAGGATATCGAGAATACTGCCCTGAGTTGTTTATAGTAGGAGAGGGGACTGTCTGGCTCCGAGAACTAAAGTTAAGGGTTTGTGGCCTAACAGCCCCTTGTTGAGGAGGATTTGGGGAGAACCTGGGACTATGGGCAACAGATTCTCCATGGAGAGCAGTAGGGGGGTGGTGGTGGAACTGCTGCACCGAGTGACGCAAGGAAGGTGCCATGCTGGGACTCTGCTGGGGCACATGGGACAAGTGGCTGGGTCCTGAGGTGGCAATGAAAGGATTTCCCTGATTGAGGCCCTCTTGACCTTGGGGAAACTGGCTCATCCTCTGTTGTGGCTGACCATGCTGCTGTATGGAGAAATCCCCACGTGTCATATAGCTGCCCATCTGCTGCATGTGCTGAGGGTGACCCTGTGCTGGTGGCCCCGATGGAGCTGGCTGCGGTGGCTGTGGCTGAGGCTGCTGCTGCTGGTAGGGGGCTCGTATCTGGTCTGGTACCTGAACAGCCCGGGGACCCCACATGGAGCCACTGTCCACAAAAGATTGCCCGTGCCTTTCATTTTGCATTCCAGGGTAGACCCCCATCTGACTGCCGCCACTGCCCCCATGGGGCACCTGGGGAACAGGAGGGGTGTGATACTGTGAGTGCGGAGATGCTAGTCCATTCCCAGGGGCACTGCTCATCATTCTGTTAGGCTGATCCATCAGATGCATCTTTTGTTGTTCATACTGATTATAGTGATCAAAATGGGTCAACTTTGTTTGATTTTGATTAGTGGAGGGATGATGAAGGGATGGCTGTAAAGAAGCAAAGCCTTGGTCTATTGGCATTTGCTGACCCATAGGATTTACTGGATTTTCAGGGTAACCACATTCTCCAAGGCCTTCAAGGCCTTCACTGAAGATATTCCCATCCTCGCCAAAAAGACTCATCATTCCTGGATCTGCCATCTTCTTCCAAAACACGGCTCCTCCCAACTACAGCTTGGGAGCTTGTCTGTGCTTCGCTTCACTGAGGTGTTTGTCCTCAAAGCCTATAATCCTTAACTAATCTTCTTCACGTCATTCCATATTTCTTTAATTCTCTTGGACCCTGCAGTGTCAGGCAAAGTCTGGATATAGGTCCTAGAAAGGAGTGGGAGGTGGGGAGGAAGAAGGAAGAAAACAAAGAATTAGTAACAAATAATACAAACTGCCAATATTTTACACATTTGAATTTGGTTTCCATCAACAATACTAATCTAGCCCCCTCGCTGAGTTGTGTTTTATAAGTCTAGTTCACTTTAAGAGAAACTCATTAGCTTCTATCAGAAGCATTATTATGATCGGTTACTTAGAAAGCAAGCAAAACACTAACCTTAACCTTAAATTAATCCATTCACTACACTTCCTAGTGCTCCATTCTTGGATGGAACAGAACAAAAGAACACAACATGAAGCAGCAGCAGCTGCCGCAGCAGGCAAGCAGATGTATGAATATAGCCACGCAGCCCATCTGCTGAGCTAAAGCCTTGGAAATGCTCTGGTTACCAACAGCCCGCCCTTAACCTTATTCCCCTGAGCAGTGTAATCAGATGAGCGGCAGCGGCACTGAAGGCTGTGAAAAGCCCAACTTAGTTAAACTGACTAGAGGATTATACAAATACCAAAATCGGTCATTTTGTACAAATTAGATATTTACAGCACACATACAACTATGCAGCAACAACAGAAGCATCTAACAAGAAATTGCCCATCATGATGCAAGCTTCAGAACAGTACAACAAATTCATAATTTCATTACATTTAATGCCAGAAATATACAAGACTCACAGAGAAACTACAAGAAAAGCTTTCATTCTTCAAGAGGACCAATTTCATTCATGGCTCTGGGCCCACTGTCTTCCCTTCCCCGTCCGTGCTAATGGGCCAGTGACCAGGCTCATTATTCATCTGCAGGCGCACCGGGCTCTGCTGCTGGACCAGGACCCCACGTGACCACTCAGGGAAACTCTAGATGGAAGGACACTTTGTAGCCAACTACCATTCTTCGTATTGGAAACAGAGAACACGCCCCAAAACTAGTCAAAACTAAAACTCATTTCAAAAGAGTAATGTTCAAAATATCCATGTGGACCTCACCACTGCTTTACTCTTCTGGGACAAGGCAGGGCCTAAGCAGGAAGGAGAGAGGTGGGTAGACATATCCACCAGCACTCTCTATGCTGGTGGCACACAGCACACACTATTTAATGGTTCACATTTTACCTAAACTCTTCCTAATCAATTTGGTGTCCAAATAAAATAACCAATCTAAAGAATGCTTCAACAATCAAAACAGGAAAGTGTTTCTGTTGAGTCCTAATTGAATCAACAACCTAATAAAGAAATAATTCACATAGGAAAAATGCCTGAAATTTTAGACATCTTTGGAATTTAACTCATTTTTTTCTCTTTTATAAGTACATCAAGCATTGTGTGATACTGGTCCATTTCAAAAAGCAAGATCTTGTTGAGGAATTTCCACAGTGATGCTATAAACAAGCTCAGTCATAAATTCTGCAGACATGTTTCTACAGGAGTATGGAAATGAACAATGGGCTGACCAACTCTACCGAGGACTTCCCGGTAAGACAGATAAAAATCCCACTTCTGTCTGCCCTACTCTAACATACTCCTAACAAGGGGAGAATTCTGCTTACAGAAAATGTAAACAACATTCCTGCTCACTGTCAGGACTACAGACATAACACCTACGAGGGTCTCCAGGTCTGCAGTTTTCAGGTGACAGCTGTCAGCTAAAGTCAAAGGTCTCCTCACTCCACCGCTAACTGCCATAAATTTTCTGATCTACTTTCTCCAAATGCAGGGGTCAGATGGGCAAGAATCAGGTGCATACGAAAGCCATTTTGCTAAAAATGTGCTGTTTTCCTGCCCAACTATTTAAAATCCAAAATAAAGGGAAGTAGAAATCTCCAGTGCCAAATGCAACAAATATTTATAAATTGTGTTTACTCCTAAAAAGCTTAAGCAGTCAGTCTGAATTTATTCAAGGTTCATTCTAAATTTCACAAAAATAAACATTGGAGTGGACTTGATAATAGCTTAAACCAGCCATGCAGACCATCTACCAAAATAACCTTTCACATTAGCTTAAGAAAGTAGTATCGGGCCAGGGACATAGCTCAGCAGCACAGTGCCTGCCCGCCTGCCTGCCAAGGTCCTGAGTTCGATTCCCGGTACCAAAAAAAAAAAACAAAAAGAAAAGTAGTAGCTACTTATTTATGGCCTAGACGATCTCATTTTATAACAGCTTCATCCTTGTGGAGGTCCTGGAGGAAATGCCACTGGCTAAATGAGGCTCCTGGCCTGCTCTGGCCAGAAAAGGAGCACAGAAAGAGTAGACAGCAGAGCCTAACTCGTGCAGGCCCAGAGACCCAGTGGCAGAAGCACAGCCAGCTTGGAAAAGCAGCAGTGACATCGATGAAGTCTCACCAGAAAGTGGAAATGAAGTTGCACACAGGTATGAGAAGGGAGGAAATGGACCTCTCATGGAGAGTAACTTGGCTTTGTTCTTCTTCCAGTTCCCTGTTCCTTCCCACTAAGAGTCCCATTTTTCAGAAGCATGAAAAATGCCATCATTACATGGTATCAAACAGCATGTTGCCCACCACCACTACAACCACACTCAGGTGAGCCCGAGGCACAGAAATTAAAAACTGTGGCTCTGTGATCTGTCATCGGTGACTGCTCACACTCAGGCCACATCAATGCCTTCCTGTCTCGTTTCTGATTGACCTCCAGACCCCGCTGGCAACTATGCTAGGAATCCATCTGGTGGCTGCAATTCATATTTCTGATTTAAGCTAATCTAATTAAATTATTTTGGTCCTTTTTATTTGATCAAGACTATGAGAATGCCCTCTTTCCCAAGTCACAGCTGTAGTGTGCAATTCTGTGTTTCTGTATTTATGTAAAATTCTTTTGAAGGCTTCTCCTTTCTCTAGAGTCAATATCTACATTTCCTATGCCTAAATCAGCACTGCTCAGCGCACCATGGAAGTCCTATGTAATTTTTAATTTTCCAGTGGGCACATTTTAAAAGTAGCCCAAAAATTAGGGTAAAGTGCATTTTAATCACTTCCATCTCGCCCAATGTATGCAACATGAAGAGGAGCCCAGAAGGCTTCAGGGCTAGGGCAAGGCTGCTCTGCCAGGACAACCATGTGAGACCAGCGACCAGCAGTTCTGAGTCGGCAAGGACTCTGGGGACCTTCCCACCCAAACCCACCCTCACTTAACAGATGAAAAGCCTTCTACAGACTGACAGGACTAAACATTTTGTACCATACATTTTAGTGATTAAAAAATCCCCCAAGATGAAAACAGTGAATGAAAGAAATGTCAGCGTACTCGTGAAGACACAACAGTAAAGGTCTTCACTTATTCTTCATTTAGTCAGAGATGATTCACTAAAACAACACTGTTGTCATCAAATGGAAGAGACTTTCCTTTCAAAAAATATTTAATTCTACTTTATATAACTGTTAGGGAGCAAGAACATTTTGGAGCCAAGTTGGGGGTATTACTAAATTTTACTGGGAACAAGCAGATCCTAACTTGGTGTGGTGGTGCACACCTGTAATCCCAGCACTCAGGAGGCTGAAGCAGGAGGATCACTGTTTGAGGCTAGCCTGAACTACATAGCAAAGCCCTGTCTCCAGAAAAAAAGGCAGACAGATCCAAACAAACAAGTGAACAGCACACAAAGAATAAGTGAGGAAAGCAATGGTATACAAGAAACCAAATAAAAATAAGCTACAAATCACTATTTTGAAAAAAATGTACATGCAAATTTTATTTATTAAATTTATTATATACTTGACACATAAATATGTATTTAATACAGTGAATTTCTGACCTCTCAAAATGTTAATAATTCCTGACCATTCTGCTATTTTTGAAGCACAAAGGCATTTGTATTGCTGAGTTTTAATTTTGCACTACAGTAACACAGAACTTCTTGTGTCACATGTGTGGACTGGAAACCTTGCAAGGAAACATGTGAGCATAAGACACCTTTCCTGTACAAAATGTTTCCTACAGCTCAACCTTTTAGGCAACTGTGTAAGAAACTGCCATCCCAAGGAAACCTTTTCATAATTATCCAATAAACACAAGTACAAAGTCAGAGGTTACTTGCAGATTAGATGCTGAGGACTATCTTGCTGCTATACATAGCTTGATTTTCAATTGTTCTCTAAATCTGCTCCACCTCCACAGAGCCAGAGGGTATAGAACCTAACTGAGACAATGATTCTGGGGGTGGGGGTGGAGGGCGGAGTATGTATCAGAAGTGTCTAAGAGCTGGAAAAACACATCACTGCCCTCACCACAACCCACGAAGACACCTCTCAATCATCAAGGTGACAAATCATAGTAAAAGAGGGCAAGGATCCATATGCTGATAGGCGGACACACAAAGATACAGAGCTCACACACTGCTGAGCTTCTATTCAAACCGAGAGTCCTTTCAGACTGATCATGAAACTTGAAAACAGCAATCTCCCACCCTCAACCCAACGTCCAAAGAAACCACTTGGGAAAAAGGAAAGTCCAGCAGAGCCAATGCTTGCTGTTGGAGTAGGCATCTAATCAACTGTCAAGGACCCAGATAAACAATCAGGAAGTGCCCCCAAGTTGCCAACAACAGAACTAACACATGTTAGTTCCAGATCTGCCTCACAGACCAAATGATGCCCTGCCTGAACCCTCTGACCAAGACAGTTTCACCCTCATGGGCAGTGATGATACACTATTCCCTATCTGAACTCAGCTACTTGTCCTACGCTGCCTTTTAAAAAAAATTTTTATTCATACATGTTTACAGTAATGTTTACATTCCTTGTGTGAAGCTGGTACATATAACACAACACATTTTAATTCCCTTTTCCTTCTCTTCCCTCCATCTCGTGATCCCCTTTCCACTGGAGAAAGAACTATCTCCCTACTTCTTGTTAGCTAAATAAAATTTAAAATTCAGTTTCATAGTCTCGCAAGCCACATTTCAAGTGCTCAAGAACCATATGTGGTTGACAGCTACATATCTGAAAGTGCATATATGGAACACTTCTATCTTTGTAGAAAAGTCTATGGACAGTACTACTATACATTTCTTCTTGGGTCATACGTTAGACAAAAACCATATTAAATATTACCAATCTTCTTTCGTGTTAATTATTCTCTCCCATTCAGATCACTATTCTTTCAAAGGTCTATACCTACCCCTTGTGATAAAATGTATCGTATTCTTTCCATATCCAGAGAGCTAACTATACTTTCAACTTATAAAGTTTCTCTTTTCTTTACCCCACAACATGTTATCTCTATTAATTAATAATTTTCACTATAATTCACAACTATCCACAGTTTAGAAGCTGTAGAAGATTTAGAAGGATAACACAGTCCTTCAAAAGATCTGTTAGTCTAAGTACCATATTAAAAATAAATCCAAAGCTGATGATGTAGCTCAGTGGTAGAGTACTTGCTTAGCAAGCAGAAGGCCCTTGGTTTGATTCCCAACACCACAAAAAAGTAATATATTTTTTTAAAACCATAAAAAAGTAATAGATTGTGCTGACAGCTTTCATTTATATCACTAAGTAACCTCCAATTCTGCAGATATCAACTGAAGAGACATATTAGTAGGGAGAACTATGCTGAGCTGATACTGGTACAGAATACTATGCTTTATGTCAGCAGCTAACAGTATTTCCACCTAGCACTCTGACCTAGCCAAACAGTGGGAAGTAACCCTAGATTCTTCTGTCGCTCATTTACAACATATTCAGTGAGTGCTTGCTTTGGGCAAAACATCTGACAGATACGGGGCACACAACACTGAACAAAAACGTAAGGTCCTGTTGTCACACAGTTTGCTATTCTAGCAAATGCCCCTCTGACATTCTGCATATTCAACCTCTTGCCCAGCCTGCTGATTGTCTCCAAAATATGTCATCGTCTATATTCACCTCCCCATTTACACTGTCCGATGGAGTCAGGTGTTCACGATTTAGTGAAGGACATAAAGTTAGAAGTTTAACTGTTTCTCCCAAGTCTGGACTCAACACTTACAGTGCTGACTGAATGATCTAAAACACTGACTGCATCATGACTCAGCCCTATTAAATCCTTTAAGGGCTTCACACAGCTTTCAGGATCCAGTCCAAATGCTCCAGCATGGCTGAAGGCATTCTGTAACCACAGACCCACTCTACCCAATTCTCAACTCTCCAAACTCCTTTCCCCCTGCTCCTGAAACACCCACAAATACCTCCCTGAGGCAGCCCCTCAAAGTATATCGAATCCCAGAAGTTCACCCTCTGCGGCCCTGCACCTTCCCTACTTTTATACCTGCCTTCCTTGCCATCACACCTGAACCTCCTCACCCCCGTCCTGTGCAGCCTGCCTCCTTTTGTCTCCTTTCAAAGGTCTATACCTACCTGTCTGGGGACACTTCATGTCCTCAATCACCCCTCCTTAGATGATTCTGAAGCCCTCCCTAACTTTCACACTGTATCTCCACAGGCAAGAGCTACAAAGGCACCAAGCACAGTGCTGTGGCTTGCTTGCTTGCTTGCTTCCCTCCTCCTGTCCCTGGAGACTAGAGCATTACCCTTTGAGGTGAGGGGTTAGGACAGCACCAGTGACACCCCTGGGAGCTATGACAGTAGGTACAGAATCTCAAATGACTCTGGAGTAGGATTCTTCTTAACACAGGCCCCCAGCGACTGCTATGCACATTTAAGTTTGGTAGTCCTGCTCTCAGAGTCGAAGTTCAAACTTCACCACCCAATTAGAGTGAGAATAACTAACTCTCAACAAATGACACTTCTCTCAAAGAATTACCAAGCAAAGAATGTAAAAATGTAACATTTAAAGAAAGGAGGCATTTGTGATGACAAAAAAATACTAATTTCATCCGAAGAATTATGAAGCTCTTATTGACAAATTTTAATCTACAGTGGTTTACAAGGAGTGAACATCTAAAGGTGATTTAGTTTAAAAATATGCCCATCTATTTGCCAATCATTTCTGCAAAACAAAAAGTGCAGTTAGCATTAATATCTAATGCTGTATTACATAACATACTATTTCACAGGTTTCCTTGCAGAAATCTTTCAGTTATTTCTACATAACTGAGGAGCCTGAATATTCTGAAATGCCTTTCAGATGAAGACTTTTTTTCCTACATACAGTACTGGGGCTAGTATTTCCTTTCAAGGCAACTATTAAATAAAACACCACAAAGTTAACAGCTTGAGTGCCCAAAACACAAACTTTTCTGAAATGGTCAAAAGGAACATACTGCTCCATACCAAGCTGTTCCACTAAAGTATAAGAAGCATAGAATTTTGTTCTTCAAGAGAAGTCTTCACAACTTGCAGCTGAACCTTCAAATATCCTGGGAACCCTAGGGGTAGCTCAGTGGTATAGCAGTTGCCTAGTATGAACCAAGCCCTGGGTCTGACCTCCAGCAAGGGTAAACTAAACTAAAACTAAAACCAAAAAACACACATCACTCTCTGAAGCTACCTCCTTAAAGACTAAGCCCACTGAGAAGGCAACCGGCACCCTGATCCTAGCCCAGACACTAAGTAAACACCACTAGCATTGTCTTTATTCAACATGCAACTTAATGTTGCCCTGCAATAGGCTGGCCACATATTCTAATTATACGGCAAAACAAAAATGAGGACAAACATATCTGCCTGACTCTCTGCATGTCCCTCCATTAGAGGGAAAAAGAGAAACAGAGATACAGAGACTAAATGCACCACACCAAAAAGACACTGAGGCTCAATAAACAAAGTATACAGAACTATACCCACTCCACACACATACACACAGGTTGTAAGTCCAAGCAGTGGGTCGCAAGTCTGAATAGTCATTAGCCAGGTAGGTTGTTAAATAAGGAATGTGTGTATATAAAGTATATGCCTACATAAAATACTTATCTGCCCTATCACCTTTTAATGTAATCCTAAATAATTTTAACCATAATTCAGAAGGGAAAAGCAAATGAAGAAATAGATCAAGTGATAAAATAAATGGAAAATTTTTAAGTAATTTATTTAGGACATGGAAACATTAAATTTCAGAGATAAATTTCAACCCACCTGCAAAAATATTTACAAAGAAGCCTGGCCAGGCATGGTGGCACATACCTGTAATCCCAGTATTCAAGAAGCTGAGGCAGGAGGATCACTATTGAGTTTGAGGCCACTTGGGATACACGGTAAGTTCAAGGCCAACCTGTACTATATACCAAGACCTTGTCTTAAAAAAAAAAAAAAAAAAAAGGGAAAAAACAACATACAGAGAAGGTTGGTGGAAGAGTACACACAAAATTTGCTGGACCCTAGTATGTACTTGCTTAATATTGTAAAATATCCTGGGATATTTTAAAGAACAAAGCTTGTTTGGTATGTAAAGGCCATCAACACATTTGTTAGCCTAATTTTAAAAAATCATCACTAGAACATGCTTTCTCACTTGTTTTAGACTTGTTCCCAGCTGCTAAGTTGAAACACAGACAAACAGACACACAGACACACACACACCCTTCTGAGGGATGTCAAGCCTACATGGTAAGAATGGAATGGAAGGGCATAGTCACCCTCTGCCCAGGGATTCAGACAATCCCAAACTGTAAAGCTAACATTAAGCCACTGGAGACTACCAGCTGTGGGACAAGGCCAACATGCTGAAGAGAAAAAAAAAAGCAACAACCAAGTGCTCTTGTAGGAAACAACCTTTTGATATACTTCTATAGCTGTCATTAACTACCTGATCTGGCAGTTTCCTAGATGCCTTTTACACTAAAAAAGGTTCTGGGAAGCTGAACAAGAATCTTTTTTCATATTCCAGGAGGAGTTTAAAAGAGTACTCAGTCCTGTCCACTTTTTGTTTTTGTTACGCTTCTTCTTTTTTTTTTTTTTTTTTGGCACTGAGAATTAAAGGTTTCCCCCCAGCCCCCATACCCAGAATTGAACTCACAACCTTGCGCTTGCCAGGCAGGCACTATGCCGCTGAGCTAAATCCCTAGCCCCCAGTCCTGCCTACTTTGAAGGGTAAAGGAAGAAAAGTATCGTTACGCAATCTTTCCTGATATACACTACCAGTACTCTTTTCGTTGTAGAAAAAAAAAGGGAAAAAGAAAACCTGACCAACATCACAGCTGAAAAGAATTTGTCTATTCTCTTTGTTAGCATAGAGCATATATAATGGGGAGGGAGCCTTATCTGTCATGAATAAACTTTAGTCCAAAGACAGGCATGAGTCACAGGACAAGGACAGGGCTCACACAGTAAGCTGCAGGGATTTCTGGGTCTGTTACCATTAGGTGTCATATTTCATGCAACAGAAAAATATACAAGAATTATAAAAAATGGAGTCCTACCATAAGAGAAGCAAGCAATATAAAAGGGAAACCAAAGTGCAAAGGAAGATTAAAGAAATTTTTGGAAGAATATTACAGAAAGCATTTTGGAGAACTTCACATAATCTCGAAAAGGTAAATCTTATAGAAAGAAGAAAATGGCAGAAAACGAATTTATTCAGTGACTATAATATTAAATTCCTATTTCAAATACACAGGACAAAGGAAATGGAATTAGGGCTGCAATATATAGTAAACAAATTTCACATCCACTATCTCATAATCATGTAGACATTTGACATAGCTTGGGAAACATCTTTTCAATACCTGGATTTACCACCAATTCAAGTGAGTGCTACAATGCCATCACCTACTGATTTCATGCAGCTTAAACACACTTGTCTTCATTCGCATTAAAACATGGTAAGAGAAATGAATGCTGAACATTTACGCTTACATTTCCCTACATCTATAGCAAAAGCTCGACCCTAAACTGGCCTCTCTCTCCTCACGTCCACCTCCCCGTTTTCCTACCTCCAACACCAATGTATTCAATAGGAAAAAGTAACTTCATGAAACATCTTTTATATTTGAAGTAATTGGAATCATAAGCTAAATCTGATTTTAAAACCTACAATACATTCTCTAACAAGTTCTTAACTTTTCCTGTATCACCATGCTAATCTACAACATTGCAAGCTGATTGTCATGCCATAATTCTGCCTATATTCCCCTAAAAATCATTTTGCTGGCCAAGTACAATCTTATGTAGTTTGTACATGAGTGTACAAGATCAGGATATTATTCTAACTTGCAGATAATTGTGTGTGTGTGTGTGTGTGTGTGTGTGTGTGTGTGTGTGTCTGGTGCTGGGGATCAAACCTAGGGCCTTCTGCATGCAAGGCAAGAACTCTACCACTGAGCTACATCCCTAGCCCTTGCAGGTCAATTTTACATTCCTGCTTGAAAAAGGATCCTACTCAAGACCAAATTTATGTCAATTTTTATAACAGATTAATATTTAAATATACCTCAAGCTAGCAAGTAAAAGAGACTGTAACATAAGAAAAAGTAAGTAAAGTGAGATGAACTACCACCAGACCTGGTATTTATTGCACATGAAGATGATTAAAATAACTTAAGCCTACCTATGAGGTTTTATAATTGAATTTTGTATTTGGTTTAATTAAAGATTACAAAAAGAACCAGACACCTACAGGCTTTAAAACAGAGTTTGCTTAGGTCTCAGACTGTCTCATCTACCTATTTTTGTGGACTAGCTATTTTATAGCATCTTGGTGTATTACTAAGACCTCTTCTTAGCCACAAAAAGATGAAAGAAGCCATAGCTGCTATGGCTCCATAAGACTTCATTCACATGTGGCAAGAGAGGAGCTTGGAGTGGGTTAGGGAATTAAAACATCTTCCATCTCTCCACTAGTACGAGGCTATTCAAAAGAATGATATGGCCTGTCACCTTTCCAGCTTTTACAGCTCCCTGCTTGTGTAATGACGTGCTCCATCTTTCAGAGTAAACCTGGCAGAGCAACACGACCTGAGGCATTTCCCACTAACAGGGCCAAAGAATCCTTCTCCCTGTTTTACCTTCTACCTACACTCAGATGTACCCAAGACAGAAATGCACTGAATACCATTTATTGCTTATAAATGTCTGAATGCCTTTTTCTACACAAAGTCCAAAGTTCCTTACAACCACTTTTTCACTATTTTAAACCCCACTAATCTTTGTTAGTAATCTGATAAAGTTATTAAAAACTATAATGTTATCTGGCATCCATAAATAATAAAATGCTCACAATGAATATTGATTCTTAAGTATACCTGATTCCTTTGATTCACAACTTAAGCATTTCTAACCTTGAACTTAGCCAAAAGACTTTAAAAGCGGTATGCATTTCTGATGTAATCCAGAGAATGCAAGTTTACCATATAAATATGCTGAGAATAACTGGTTCTTGATGATCAAAATAATTCTTTAGAAGGATGAGTTCTTACAGTGTAATATCCTTACATCTTCCTCTAAGTATACTTTGAATTCTTGAGTTTGTTTTTCCATGAATTTTCTGCCTCTACCACTATCAGTTATTTTGTCATTCTTAGGCAAAGGAAAGTGGTTTGGTAAATGTAAGAACAGAATGTTGAAGCCGGGCATGGTGGCACACGCCTATAATCCCAGTACTTGGGAGGCTGAGGCAGGAGGATAGTTGCGAGACCGAGGCCAGCCTGGGCTACAAAGCAAGCTCAAGGCCAGCCTAAACTGCATAGTGAGACACTGTCTCAAAAAAGAAAAAAAAAAAAAAAGAACCGAATGTTGAGAAGCACACATGCACTCCCCAACAGTCCCTGTGCTGTCCAGTTCAGTAGACTTTAGCCCTCTGAGACTGATTAAATACAAATAATTACCATTAAATAAATTTTTAAAGTTCAGTACCTCTGTCATACTAGCTGCACTGGAGTGCTTAACAGTCATATGTGGCTAGTGTCACCAAACCAGGTAAAATACACATAGAACATTTTAATCATGACAAAAAATGCTCAGATGGGAGTTAGGGACACAGCTTAGTGAAAGGCCCTAGGTTCAATACCCAGCACCAAAGGAAAACAAAACTTACTCAGATTCAGATATCTGCAAATGCCTCGGTACGGCTTGAGCAGGCACCAGACCATAAAGGTCCTATAATTTATTCTCAATTCATGCAGAATTCATCCCCTAAACTTTAAGCTTTTAATCCTTTTTAGAAAGATACATGTTTTGCTATCACAGTTACTAAAATACGGAGCATAAACTGGGACAGGCAGGAATGGTGCAGGGTTGGGGCCAGGAAGACCAGGGAGAGGGTGCCTTCAGAGAACCAGGAAGGAGAAGGCGTTCCTCAGAGGAGAAGTGGACATGCTCAATAGAGAACCACCTGCCACCTGCCCTGATTTCTGAATGAAAGCAGGTCTAGGATGAAAACTAGAACTGCGGCTTAGGTGGCTGAGCCAATGGCACACCCAAGTATGGCAAGACAAGTATGGGAAGACATTTACCTGTGATGGGAGAAGAGAGAAGTAAAAGAAGGCTCTCCAGGCAGTACAACATTGCAGTGCAGAGCTCAAGAGAAAAAGCATGGGGCTGGGGATTTAGCTCAGCGGCACAGCCCCTGCCTGGCAAGCACAAGGTCATGAGTTCGATCCCAGGTACCAGAAAAAAAAAAAAAGAGAGAGAGAAAGCCTAACTGAAGATACTGCTGCTTAAGGCATTCACAAACAGAACACAGAGTCTTGGAGTAGATGAGATCAACCAGAGAATGTATGTTTAAAACAAGAGGAAAGCAGCACAGGATCCTGAAGAACAGCAACACCCACGAGACAGGCAGAGTAGTCAATATAACAGAAGCAAACAAGGAAAAGGCCTAAAGAGGAAGTGCTCAGCAAGTTTCAATGGTACAGAAAAAGAAAATAGCCAGTGTCTATCAGACCTACCAAGTGGATATGAGTAACTGTTCAACGAGCAGTTACTATAAAGTTGTGACAGCAAAAGCTCATATTAAAGTGAGGAATGGAGAGAAAAAGTGCACTCCCAACATTTGGATGAGAAAGTGAAGAAAAAGCTGATCAAGAACTAGAACTCATCCAGGTGTGGTGACACATGCCTGCAACCCCAGCACTCAGGAGGCCGAAGCAGGAAGACCACGGCAAGTTCAAGGACAACCTGGGTTATATCACAAGACCCTCTCTCAAAACCCAAAACCCAAGACCCAAAGCAAAGCAAAGCAAAACAAAACAAAAACTAGAATTCACCTGCTTAACAAGAGAAAAAAAGATTACCCTAAGCCCGGTAACCCTGGGGAAGTTCTTGGGCCTCTCTATGCCTTAGTATAGGGAGAATAACATTAATTTCAGAGGGGTTTTAGGACAATTAAGTAGATTACTATTTGTAAAGCACTTAGAATAATGTCTGTCACTTGGTAAGCACTCACAAAACATTTATTAGCTAAGATATACAAATAAATAATAACACATGTGGGTACAAGGAGGCAGTAGAGTAAGACACAGAAAAAAGAGGACCAAACGTAAGAGTCTCTGAAGAGGTGGAATGGGAGAAGGAGGACCCAGGAACAAGAGGAAGCATCTGCCTCTTCCCCAGGACAAGCAGAAAAATCAGCTGAATTTGGAAGAAGGCAGTGGTCATGGAGGTGTTTTTCATTTTGTTTGGGAGGGCTTTTTGTTTTTGCTCTGAGGAAAAATACAGCGATGTAAGCTCTCTGGCATAAACCCAGGCCTTTGCCCTGAGCTGTATCTCCAGTCTGTTTGTTTGTTTGTTTGTTTGTTTATTTACTTATTTAGAGACCATCAGTATCACTAAGCCCGGCCCTCAACTGCCCAGACTGGGCTCTAACTTGTGACCCTCCTTTATCAGTCCCCTAGAATTCTAGAATGTAGGAGTGATTCACTATGCTCAGCTTGAAGGTTTGTTTTAAAGACAAAACAAGCAGAAGAAAGGGGCACAGCACACCATGAACCCACTGTAGGTCTGGGTCTGACTCTGAAGGAACTTCACCTGCTCTAGCATCTCCTTTGCTCATTTGTGAACCACATTTACTCCACCCTACCATGAATTCCTGAGGACTAAATGAGATTGTGCATACCAAGCATTTAGCACAGTACTTGGTATATAATCAGCACTCAGCGCAGATAATCAAACACTTTCTGCTTTAATCTGAAAATGTTAAATACACTAAGTATGTCAATCAAGCTACACAGCCTTGATCCAGTTCCTCAGCCTCTGTGACTCTTGGTTTCTCACCTGCAAGACGTGGAAAGGAGGCTGAGCAGAGCAGGAAAAATCCCTCCACTCTAAGATCCTAA
This sequence comes from Chinchilla lanigera, assembly GCF_000276665.1. Classification (NCBI taxonomy): domain Eukaryota; kingdom Metazoa; phylum Chordata; class Mammalia; order Rodentia; family Chinchillidae; genus Chinchilla; species Chinchilla lanigera. The sequence goes on from NW_004955444.1 coordinate 17,997,797, forward strand.
CCTGATCAGCACGGCAAATGAAATCCAGGTGGTACAGCTGTCCTCTTCTGAAACTCGTATTTCTAAGTACTAACAAGAAGTAACCAAAATTTCGAAAAGCACATATAACTGATGAAAAGTGACTATACAAATATGTTGAACGTACACATTACATAAATAAATCAATGGCTCAGTTTCAAATGTAAAATTAAAAAAAGCAATTAGTGATTCAAAAGTAACTGCTTGTCTCCTACAAGTAAATAAGCACCTAATTTTTATGGGAAAATGTACTTCTGATATCAAGCAAAGTATAATGTATCAGAACACATTTGTTTGTTATCCCATAAGGAGTCACCAGAGGAAATCCCTTTGCCCAACCTACCCAGAGGAAGGGAAATTCCGCGCTGTGGCACTTTGTGCCACCACCTTGAGAAGACTCAGAGGCCTCATAGGCATCGTTGGTGCTCAGATACAGGACTTCACTGAAGCATTTTCTCAGAAGAGTGAAGGCTCACCAGTTCTGGCAGCACACATTCTCCCCATAATCACCAACAATGTAAGTTTTCCAAGATACAACCACAACTTTCCCATTAAAATAACAAGTCAAGGGTTCAGAATATAACTACAGGCATCCTATTAAGTCTTCATGTAAGAATCAGATCCTAAATGTATTTCTTCCATTTCCCATTTATTTCCTGAACAAATCTGAACAAGATGTAACCTCCATAATTTCTTATCCCAATTTTTTAAAAAAGTAGGCTAATGCCAACAGTCATCGCCAGGGATGCTGTGAGAATGACTTAACTACTTCAAATTCCTACAAAAAAAATATGCTTAGTAACATGAAACACACATAAAAATTCTATCCTCTGCTATGATTACCTCAGGATACTGCATTCCTCAGAATTCCTGATTATGCAGTTGAGAGATCTCCTGCACCAAGAAACTATGAAACGCTATCTTCAAGGTATCCCTGACATCACTTCTACAATGTTACAAACTTTCAGAACAGATCACAGCACATTCCTTTAAAACATCTCCATCCCTAACAACGCAGCATCTGTGCAGTCCCTGCTTTACAGGCTCAGGAACTACAGTCCCCTGTCCCCAAGGGGCAGGGCAACAGGAGGTCCCAGGCCATGGACTCCTCTTAAAGCTCCTGCTCCTGCCCACTGTTACTGTCAGTGCTTACTCCTGTGACTAGGACAAAGCAAGTTCATAAACATGTTTGTTGAAGAAATAAAATAGAAGTTTTGTTCAATAACGCATCAAAATTTGGGTTTTTAACTCTCAATATAGAAAGGCAAATGGGAAGCTCTTCAGTGGCAGGTTTGCGTGCACTGTTCTTTGTCTCTGAACTTGGCCCAAAGCCTACCTGCCCTCTGTTTTACACCACTAAGAGACTGGGGCCAGCCCCACTTCAACACAAGTGTATGACTTAACACCAGCATTTTCTCATCTTTAGCTTTTATTGACTGCTGCCAAAAGTTAAGTTCATAAATGTTAAAGTTTATTTATGAACTCACCACCTCTCCCAAATATTAACATCATCCAATTGTGACATCTCTTCAACACTTTAGAAAAGCTTAAAATAGTCATCAAGAAAAATGAAAAACGAAGTATCAAGGCTGGGAAACGATGGAGAAAAAGCGCAGCACCTGGAAACTTGAGGAATGCCAGTTGTGGAGCCACAACCCACTACCTCAGGCAAATTAAAGTACCTCTCCGAAAGTCAGCTCCCTCTACAAAACTCAGCACTCCGTCCCTTCCACCAAAGGCCTGCTTGGAAGCAACATCATGTAAGTGTCACAAGTGGCCAGTAACAAAGCCTTGTACACGGCAGATGGTCAGCAAAGGTCAGCTGTTATATACCAACTGATCTTCCAGTAAACGTTAGCTGTAGCCTGTGCCAACAACCTTACCAGACTCACTCAACTTTTCCTGCTCACAGCTTAACGCTCCAATCACATGCGGTATCTCTACAAGAGCTGACAGTCTGTGCAGAGTGATGCTTGCTTGATCTGTCCTCCAGCCTGCTGTGAGGATGTGTGCACCTGGTTCACATTTAGGCAGCAGAGTCCTCTCAGACCAGACAACTCTATTTATATGCAATCAAAAAAAGGTTAAGAGACATTTAAGGTCATACAATTTTAAAACAGTACATCTGAATGTAATCCCTGGATTAAGCATCACGTCCTAATTTAAAGTGATTCCAAATAAGGTGGCATTCTAACAACACCCTAACTGTTGAGATAATCACTGGCTGTAGTGTCCTGTCTCTTAAGTCATTATGTTGAGAGAAGTAACACTGATTTACATAATGTCTAATGTATTAAATTAACTATGCTATGAGAATTTTTTCTTTTAATCTGCAGACTATTTGCTTCCCTCTGTGAATAGTTGTTCTATACACAAAGAGGTTTCCCTCCCATACACTTCAAGCCTTTTAGTTGGTGGTTAAATGTCAGAATTCATTTGATTCAAAGCAGATTGAGAAGTACAGTATGTGACTGAGGTGCAATCATTTTCCAAAAAAACACTATTTTCACTTGGAAGAAAAATGACTGACAAACTATGGTTATACAGACTTGGAGTATTTGGCAGGCATTTCAAAAACGAACAAAATAATCTGTCATTTCAAGGAAAACAATTGACAGTTTTGTTTGCCAATGATAAAATTTGAACATTCAAGCAAAAATCAGAATTTTGGAAGACCTATATCTACTACCATGAACGTGACAGTTCTCAGTACTTTTTAAGGACTGACTTTTTAAAATGATATTACCAATGAAATGCATCAATATTTGGAAAGTTTATGCAATTCACTGAACCAGTATTTTCCAAGCCACCAGTGAATGTTACAAAACCATGAATGGTAAGAGATTCATTCAAAGTGCAAGACAGATCAATGAATTTCAATGAAACCAAGCACAAAAATGATACTGACACAATTTCAGAATCCACACTACAGCTGACTTTAAAAGAAAGTTTTGGCTGGGCATAGTGGTGCACGTCTGTAATCCCAGCATTCAGAAGGCTGAGGCAGGAGGATCACCATGACTTTGATGGCAGTCTGGGCTATATAATGAGTTCAAGGCCATCCTGGACTACACAAAAACCTGTTCTCAAAAAAAGAAAAGAAAAATTTGTGCTATTATTTGTTTCTTGTTTGTAAGAGACTGGTTTTTTTTTTTTTGTACGCATCTTGTACTCTGAGTAACTACGTCTAAAATTATAATACACAGTGCATAACTATTGTTATTCTCTTGTGATTTTGTTATGAAACTTTGTATTATTTTTTCATAATATAAAGGAAGAAAGGAAAGGAGGAAAGGAAGGCGAGAGAAAGGGGGGAGGGAGGGAGGAAAGAAAAGGAGAGGAGAAAGGAGGGAAGGAGGGAGGGAGGAAGACAGACAGATTGATCACCCTCTGCAAGGTGTGCCGGCACACAACTACAATCCAAGCTACTTGGAGGCTGAGGCAGGAAGATTGCAAATTTGAGACCAGCCTGGGCAACTGAATGAGACCCTCTTGTAAAATTTCAAAAGGGCTGAGGTGTAAGTCACTGGTTATGTGCTTGCCTAGTGTGATGCCCTGAAAAAAAAAGAAAAAACAGCCTATCCCTGGTAGAGTTTTGCTATAATATCAAATTATCTGAAAAGAATATTTAAATATTCCTTTCTGCTACAGTGGTGCATACTTGTAGTTCTAGCTATATACGAGGATGAGGCACTCTCACTTAGGACTTCCTTCAAGCCATGCCAGGGCAACAGTGTAGGACTCCCTTATTTAAAAAAAAACTTCCTTTTCAATTACATGCCCACACAAGGCCAAGTTTGTTTCATGTTCTTCAACCAAAACAAACTGTAACAGTTTTCTCAAACCAGTCATTAAAGAGATTTACAAAAATATAAACTGGTATCATTCATTCTCACTCAACTTTCATTTTCGAAAATACTTTATACACAAGGCATTTATACTGACAGGTAATGATCTAATGTCATTTTAAATGAATGAAATATTTTTAAACTTCTCAAATAGAATGTCTAATACAATAAACACCGATAGAACCCACAGGCACAAAAGGCCTTTTGGGTTCTCAGTAAGATATAAAGTGGTCTTGAGACACTCATCTTTAAGATCCTCAGTTCTAAATGATGGGCTTCCTCATTACTGGCCAATAATATCACTGAAAATGCAACAGGCCTAAAACCTTACATATGTAAATATAAATGATAAACATGTTTATAAACACATATAAACATTTTACAACATAAAACACTTCAATCATGGCAAAACAAAATCTAAAGAAAGACTTTTCCAATACAACAACCTGGACACTAAAAGCAAGGCCACACTTACTCAGGGTGTAGAACTAGTGACTCAGCAGTTTCCACTGCCACAATCACCAAATAAGCCGCAGACACCCTTGATAAGTGGGAACCCAAACAAGAGGCCATATGACACAGACTTCTTAGTTATAGTACCTGGCTTTCCAGAGAATTTGGTTGGACAGTAAAGGAAAGCGAGTGAGGAGGAAGTCCCAACAGCCAGCGAAGCAGATGAGCAAGCAGTAATCAGTGAAGAAAAGGAAGGAAAAAACCTTACTTTCACTTTGTAGTTCACTCAATAACTAGCATTCATTTGTTCTTCTCTTTCTATAAAGGAACACAATATCCCCCACTCTGGCCCAACCACTTTAAGGACCAGGGAAGTCCAACGCTCTTATTCATGCATCTATTGTCAATAAATCTCATGAGATTAACAGAGTAAATATTATCCCCATTTTACGGATGGTGAGACCAGTGGTTCTTAAGGGGCACCTGTAGTCAGATGGGGAGGGAATCCTTTCCTAATCCTCCTAAGTTTGGTGGTTTTCCAAGCATGGCCCACACCAGCAGCACTGGCACCCCAGGGGAACTGGTTGGAAATGCAATTCCTCATGCCCCTCCAGACCTCCTACATCTGAAACACAATCTGTATTTTACCAGCGTTTTGACGCTTGAACTACGGGCCTAGAAACAATGATGCCAGAGGCAGGTAGCCATCTGGCAGGACAATTGTTCTCCCGTGATAGTCTGCCAGGGCTCCATAATGAAATTCCACAGTGGCTGGCTTTAAAACTTCTTTCTTACAGTTCCTGAGGCTGGAAGTCTTAAATCAAAGTGCTGAAAAGGTAGGTTTCATTCTGAGGCTTCGTCTCTTGGTTTATGGGCAGCCACCATCTTGCATGCTCATGCGCCCCCTCTGTGCAAGCTCAGACAGCTTCTCCTTGTCTTGGGCCACCAATCCCACTGGATGAGGACCCAATTCTATGTCTTCATTTAACCTTCATTACCTCCTAAGGACTCCATCTTAAAACACGGTCACATCGGAGATTAACCACAGCTTCCGTGTATGAGTTAGGAGGGAGCGGCTACAATTCAGTCCACAATGCTAGGCAGAAGAAAATGCTGCCCGTCTAGATCCTCTCATGCAAAGCCTGTGAGTGACACAGATGGCAAAGAAAGGAGTCCATCTGGGACAGCAGCAACTCCCAAGGGAATTCCAGCACTGACAAAGATCCCAAGAAGCGGGAGAGCATTCACAAGGATTCCACAAGGAAGAAAGGAAGGAGGGAAAGCGATTTCCCATGCAGGTGCTGCCACCGATGGCAGCAGTTACTGCGCACTTATGCATGTACCAGGCCCTGTACTATCGGATGGGTGCAGTCATCGTTCAGTCTTTGTCACCCCCATTATATGGATGGAAACTGAGAGCACACAGACCAAGCAGCCTGCCAAGGAGCCCCCACACAGGCAGCACGTCAACCTCTCTCTCCACTACAGCTTCACATACTCAGTCACACGAAGTGAAGACAAGCTTGAACTAAACAAAAAAGGGCAGAAACACACATGGAACAATACCTGACTTCATGGATAATGAAAACAATGTACCTATCAAGCTGGCTAAGGACACTGATGTCCAGAGATAGTGGGTACAGAAAAAATAGGCACCTGCCCTAGGCAACTACAGAAGGAGCATGACCCAAAGGGGCCTTTCTAGGGCCAATCCAAAACACATTCACCATATTAAAGATGAACCTGCCTGTGACCCTGTAATACTCCAAGATGCACACAGAGGTATAAAGGGCTGCATTATTTTCAAGAGTAAACACTGAAAGGACCTAAATGGCCATTAAAAGTAGAATGTAAATGAAGTCACACGGAATAAGATGTGTTGTTTTGAGCTAGCTGAAAAGACAAAGTAGAGCTCTATATGTCCATATAAAAAGATCAACCATAGAACTGGAAAGGTAGCTATGTGGTAGAGTATTTGCCTAGCATGCACTATGAAACAAACCAACAAAAGAAAAATCAAAAATGGAATTCTGGAGGGAGCTAGATGAGAACAACATACTTATGTTTATGAAGTGAAGGCTTCTATTGTCTAATTCATACATGCTTTTATGGCTTAAACATTTACAATAAGCATAGTCAATCAGATGTTAGAAAAATAATCTATTAGAATTTTTTTCCTGTGTCAAACAGATATGGTATCTACCACATTCTGGACTTGGTGACCCTGGCTGGGTGCAGCTCCAAAGCCTTGGTGTACTGGTAGGTAAGTAGGAACACCTGCAGGGATGAGGAGGCCAGGTAGCAATCATCTGCTCACAAAACAGAGTCTCTGCTTTCCTTCCAAAAGCTCACCTACATGTACCCACACTCTTCACATTGTGAGGAGCCCCCTACTATGGGACAGGAGCTCCTTAAGGGTGGACACAGGGTATGTCTTGTGCACCTTAATTAACCCAGGAGCCCAACAGTGCTACGGATAAGGTGCTGATCTTTTAATTTTATAAGAATGTGTCAGTACAATTTCACTTTCAAGGAAGATTCAGGAAAAAAAATGTATAAATCTTTGAACCTCTACACATGTTCCAAATGTTTTAGTAATTCAAAACCAATCTACCTACCTGAATGTCTAAACAACAGTGGAAGTTCAAAACAAAAGATGTCTGAATCTTTCCTAGTCTTGCTTTGCAACTTGGAAAAAAATATTTTCAGCTCATTCATCTAAAATCATAATTCAGATTTATTTGACCCAAAAAAGAAAGTCTGTCATCTCCAAAGTTCCCTACCCTGTACACAGCAAAGTCTTTCCCATATCCAACTAGTGTTATTCACCGTTCAAGTGTTGGTCCAGATGTAACCTGTAATCCATGAGCATATAACCAACTTAAACCCATCAATCTTTAAGGCTCACTATTTTATAATATTATTTTAAAATTTTATATTCTTCAACTAATCCCACCAGCCCATCTCCACACTGCTGGTTTAACTGTATAACTACTTGTAACCAAGTGAAAAGTAAAGAAATGGGACCTCTGTGCTTTGCCACTAACAAGACCCTGTCTATATCAAGACTACATAAGCTTTTTCTTCATATCAACAAAGTCTGAAATTAGAATGGAGATCTCAAAAAAGCTCTCCATGAAGATATTCCTAAGCCTAGTAACTAATCAAAGTGCTTTATAGTGAATAAGTAACTAAATGAAAACACCATAATGATACTTCCATAATCCAAACAGAATTCTAATAATTTTTCTCAAGACAAAAAAATCACTTTCACCAAATGATCAAACTAAACGTCACCAGTGAACGGGAGGAAGAGGCATCCCCTGCCCTGGTGCAGCGCTATGAGGGAAGATGTATCATTACCCATGAATTACTCCAGCCAAGAAAGGGCTTAAGCTGAATCTACACATGGTGGGGGGCGGGGGGAGGCTCTGATGTGCTAATTAGGACTATCTCAAAGAGAAAAACTGCCTTTAATTCCTGAAAGCCACTACAGCATAACAAGATTTGCGATCCTGCTTAAAAAATTCTATCAGTTATAATGTCAAAAAAGTATGTCTTACAGCCAAGAGAACTCAAGATTATTTCCCCTCCAATTGCCATGATTGAGTCCACACAATTGTATGCAATGGACATGTACTGTGTTCCTGGTCCAACTCTGTTCTACACACTGGGCATGCATCAGAAAGATAACAACTCCCTCCTAAGAGAGTTTAATTACATTCTAGTGTGGGGGAGTCAAACAAAATCAGCAGGTAAAACCTAAGGAAATAATTAAAAGATATGTACAAAAGGAACCCAAGGTGCAGAAGGGGGACTGGAAGCTTGGAGGAAGGGGTGTGACCTACACTGGACAGTGAGGAGATAGATGCCTCATGGGGAAGACAACACTTAGGGTAGACGTGGTCTGGAAGGAGCTGAGCAGCAGGTACAGCAGGAAGACGGCATCTGAGGACAGGGTTGGGTGGGGCTGAGAGGCAGGCTTCTGCCCAAGCATCCAAAAGGCAGCAAGAACCAAGAGCTGTGTCAAGAAGAGTCCGAGAGGAAGACTGGAGCAGAGGTGCTGCTGTGAGGGCTGAAGCTTCTTCCCAGGTGTCTTCCCTAGAAGGAACCTGATATGAACTGGGCTCTGACAACTGGCTGGTGGCTGCTGGGCTGGAAAGAGACTGAGGGTGGAGACCAGATAGGGGGGCTCTGCAACAGGACTGCCAAGAGACCAGGAAACGCAGTCCTTACCGATAGAAGCTGTGATATTTGACATATACTTTGAAGGCAGTCAACAGAGCTGAGGAAAAACGATACAGCATGTGAGAGAAAGAGGAGTCAGGGTTTCTAACACCTCAGTGTGCAAAGGTTCTGAAAGCAAGGGTTCTGAGAAGTCCTTTGACATCGGCCACCTAAATGGGCACCAGAAGGATCTAGGAAGTAAACTGCAAAGGTGCAATGATACCACCTTTCATCAAGGAAGAATTAGCACTTCAGTGGTTAGGTGTTTTTCCTGGTAAGGCTGGGGGTGGTGGTGCATGCCTGTGATCCCAGCACTTGGGAGGCTGAGGCAGGAGGATCATTTCAAGTTTGAGACTAGCCTGGGCTACAAATTGAGCTCAAGACCAGCCTGAACTGCACAGCAGGATGCTGTCTCAAAAAGACAAAAAAAAAAAAAAACAGAAGTCTATACTCCCAAACTCAAGGGTTTTTCTCCCTTATAAATGTGATTGTTACTGCTTTCTATTCATATTTTAAAGTAGAGTATTACTACATACAAAAGAAGAAACCCTGTCCTATGGCCATGGTGGCAAACCCACCTGGTACACATGCCACAGCAGGATGTGTCACTGAAAGCTCTGAAAGGTTCTCCATCCCCGTGGTAGGGTATGTAAGGGCTTGTTAACGTGGGCTCGGCTGAAACTCCAGGCAGGAACGTGCCTCAGACCAAAGGGATGCCTGGAAGCTGGGCACAGTGAGGTCCACTGTATGCTGGAAAGTTCCCTCGCTGAACTTGTGTCTGGTGCTGTGAGGGGTGTACACAAGTGGAAAAACAGCAACGGCTCATCCACCCCTACTAATGAAAAGTGCACTCCAAAGTTGAGCCCAGAGCTGTCAGCTCTTCCCTCTCATCTCTCTCAGGAAATAAATTACGTCACTGTTGCTGCTGTTGTTTTTTTTGTTTTGTTTTGTTTTTTTTGTTTTTCTCCGGTACCAGGAACCGAACTCACGACCTTGCACTTGCCAGGCAGGCGCTTTGCCACTGAGCTAAATCCCCAGCCCCTGCTGTTGTTTTTTAACACAACCTCTACAGCCCATTTTCCTCCAGTTAGATTTCCCGTGGGCTGCAGGAGATGTGCGTTCGCCATCCCGCCAACTTAATGAGTATTTCGGACAGCTCTCTGCCTGGCCCACACACCCTTCAGGCTGTAGTGCTCCTCACCTGGTGCCGCCGCGCTCTTCCATTCACTTACACCGCACCTCAAGGCCCAGGCCTCAGCTGCACTCGGCACAGCTGTCCCCATCACATGCCTCCCTGCGGGGAGGTGAGGAGCGTGTAACTACAGGTGGGCTGAGGGTGACAAGAGCAGAATGTGCTGTTGAGGCTGCATGACCAGGTCCACACCGGAGATACGGCCAGAGCTGTGTGGCCAGCAGGCAGGAGCAGCGGGAGCCTCAGGGAAGGAAGGTGAGCAGGCTCCCAGAAGAGGATGGGCTACGCGGGCCCTGAGGCCAAGAGCGGGAAAAGAGGGTGTAGAAAGCACACCACTGAGGTCACCTGATGGGCGGTAGGCCGTGTGATAGAGCACTAGAGATCCCAGAGGTCCCTCCATAGCAGTGGGTGGCCTCTCCGGACTTCTAAGAGCCCAGGTGCCACTTGTCCCGGGCTTCTGCAGTCAGAAGGCCTTACTCTCCTTCAGGCTGGGTCTAGCTTGGCCATCCCATCAGGAGCTAGCTGGGGAGCCCCAGGGACCCCTGGGCTGCCAAGGTCAGAAAGCAGAGTAATACCACACAGATCTAGGGCAGGGAAGCCTGGCGTCGGCAGCACCTGGCGGACTAGGAGGAATAGCATGCTTGTGGGGCCTGCAGGAAGAGCACCCCCTCTACTCCTGGTGTCACACCTAACCTAGCAGAAACTCTTCTGGAGCTATTCCTGGTCCTAAGCATTCGCTATCCACTCTCCGCATAGTGTTTGGGCTGTGACGCCTGTCCAGGAATATCTGAGAGCTCATGGGGCAGCCCACCTGCTCTGCATTAAGCCATGGTCTCTTCAAAGGTAAGGAACATGCACAAGGCGCCGAGCAGAGACGTGACAAGACCTGGATTCTGGGGAAAGGTCACCTGTACAGTGTAATATGTCTACCTTGAGTTCTAGAATCGGTGCTGGTTTATTATGCATGCAAGACACTGAAGTGCTTCTCCACAACTCTGACCACCTCCCCCAAAGCCTCTGGCTTCCAAACAACCCTGACACTGACACAGTACCTCAGAGAGAAAACAGCAGCTGTCAATAAAAGAATGATACAATCTTGTCGTTCTCATTTCAGAATTTTGTGACTGCTCCTACACTGAATTAAACCTACAGATTCTAACTGTCCAACAATTGCCTATCATCCACTGTCTTCTAGCTTAGAAAACATACTTAGAAATCTCTCCTCAACTACAGCATTGCCTTTTAATTAAGCTGTGGTGCACCAACTTTCAGAATCCCTGACTTTCCAAGTTGAAAAGGACACTCAAGGTTCTCTGGTCAACCAGCCACTTGACATTCTGTTTGTAGTTTAACATGTATATGCAATCTGTGAATATTCAATGGAGAGTGTCCTCCTGTATCCTACATACACCACAGAAAGAGGGAAATGTGAGGGACAGGCAAAAGCCTCCACAGTCCACAATGGTAGGATCAGGTACCAGTGGTTCTTGATGTCTCACTCTAAATACTTAACACTTTAAAAAGAACACTAATATTTCTATGTCATCCTGTAATTTCTATTGTAGGCAATTACAGACTACAAAGAGATTCTGTAGCAACACCCTCCCAACAGCACGCTCCCTACACTGTGTTAGTTGCGGGAGCTCCCCCATAAGCGGTGTGAGCAGCGGCACCACTTTCACTCCTCACTCAACATTTAAAGTCAAAGTCATCAAATAACGAAAGATTTCATTACCAGCCTGTAGTGACAAAGACCAATATTAATTATTATTTGAATTAACCTCTGAGCCATGGTTTCATCAGTACTCAGAAAAGACAGGGACAGTTTCTAATTACACGCCGCCTCATTATAAGTCACTAGGCCGCCAAGCTGTATCTGATGAGGCTGCTACGCCTTGCCTGGAAACTGCTCTGGGCTCCACTACGACCTCCTTGTTTCACCCACGAGGAAATGCACTCCACGGGACTAAGTGTCCCCTGGAGTTACTTTTCTGTTTTTCCCCTTCTTTTCAAGTCATGACATGGGACTGACTATACATAACTTTATTAGCAAAAGTCCGTGAATACAAGAATAAAGAGTTATTTATTGCTTACACTTACAATCACATCCACATTTTTCCCTGTTTTTTTTTGCAGGGGGAGGGAGCTGAGAAATTGAACCTAAAGCCTTCACACTGGGCGATATCCCCAGTCTTTTTTTTTTTTTAACTCTGAAATTGCCCTGGCTGAGTTTGAACTTACAATCCTCCTGACTCAGCCTCCAAGAGTGTCGGGATTACCACCATTCCACACTCATGCCTTGCTTCCAGTCACAGGCTTTTTCTAATGGTTCTCTTTGTCCACAAGCCTTTGGAGGTCCAAGCAAAGTGGAGGTGCAGGGAGCCTTGAGCATCACATAAGCACGTGCACCACATGCCTACTGGTCTATCGGACTCACTATAAAAGTAGCTATGATACAACAACAACAACAAAAATACAATAGGAAAGACGACCTTAGTCTTCAATTTTTTTACATTAAAAAGCAGGGGATTTTTTTTCTCTTTCACTGCCAACCCTTGTCTCACTCTCCAAAGACACAACAATGTCCTGTGCATCCTTACCTGCCTACGTGAGCTCATACAGATCCATGTCTGCATGTCACGTATTTTCAGCAGAAATCTAGGAGGCGGACATCATAGGCCCCTGTCAACATCTCACTAGGAGCTTTTCTCAATCAGGTTTAGATGTTGGCCTCTTGTAACCACACCACTCTCTGAGGCCCACACTGAGCTCTATTCTCCTTAAAATGAACCATTTTTAAATCCAAGGATTCAGGCTAAAGGTCCAGGACACAATTTTTCACATTTTTAAAACCACCTGATTAAGGACTTAGGTATGTCATTTTATCATTACTAAAATGATGTCAAAATGCAGTGAAAAACAGATAAAATGGAACCGTGTTCTCAATAACAAAAGGGACAAGTTTTTGAATCTTGATTAGAACTTGATTTTCAATGTAATAAAATCAGTTTTATGTCAAAATATGAATTTATGAACTTTAATACAATTGGCACAGCAAAGGAAAACGAACTGTGCCTCTTCCACAGGGCAAAAGAACGGGCCAGGCAGCAGTGAGCAGTGCGTGCGTCCTCGGCATCCACTCAGGGCCACCTCCAGCCCTCTGCGGGTACCACTTCTAGCATGAGGGCCATGCTAAGTCGCTGGAAAGAACACCACCACGGAGACCAGCCCCAGGCGGGGCACTCCCCCAGCAGCAAGGCAAAGCAACAGAGCTCTAACTTGAATATCCACACAAGAACCATAGTTAGGAGTATATATTCTGACATCTAAAATTTCTTTCCAGGAGCCCTTTCCCTTGTCTTGTTTTGTTTTGTTTTGTTCTTTTTGGTACCGAGAATCGAACTCAGGCAGTTCTATGCAGCTGAGCTTTTTCCCCCGGCCCCTCTTCCCCATTTATGAACAGAAAAAGAATCCTTCATTTAAATAAGATGTAAAGAAGAAACTAATATTAGAAAGCTTATTTCCCAAAAATTGTAATGAAATTTTGTAAGCACTTCAAGAACAGCTATCATAAACAATACTACTAAGGGAAAAAAATCTGAAATTTTAAAAAAATCAAAAGTCAAGTCTTAAATATCTCACTACTAGTAACAAATTATACACATATTAATTCATACAAAGTATTACTATAGGACACATATTAAACTCCTCCATAAAACCACTCTTTAAAAGGTCCTTTCTGTAGCGGGGTTTGATGGAAAAGGCTGTAGCTGTAGTCCCCGGAACACAGGCAGGAGGATTACTTGAGCCCAGGAGTTCAAAGCCAGCCTCAGCAACGTAACAATACCTCATTTCAAAAACCAAAACAAAGTTATTTTCTATTATCACTGCTACTAAATGTAACAATAAAGTGGTTTTATTTTATATGTTAAGGTATATAATACAACCTTTTGATACAATTCTGTAACTATTACTACAGTGAAGCAAATTAACACATCTAACATCTTTTATACCTCCTTTTAAGATAAAAACAAACTATAACCAATATTTCCTTTTGCCCTTAAACACAGTTTTAATTTCTAATTAAAAACTTGAATGTGTATAGGATGTGTCAAGACACTGGGCTAAGCCCTAGGCATAAAAAAGTGAACAAGAAATTCTTGAACTCATTGTATTAGAAAAGCAAAGAAAATAATGATACAATGTGATTTAGCATTATAGTAATTAGCTGCAAGATAACAACTTTTACCTAAGTGGCTTTTATTTCATTTTTGTTTTATTTCCCTAAAACTTGTTTCTGCTGTCTACTATAAGGATACAAAAATAAAATAAGCCTTAATGAATTTTACACTATCTTCATCTCCCTCACCCCTACCCCCTTTCTCTAACTTGGCTGAGTTCTGATTCCACACACACAGGCTTCCCTCCTTTAAGGGAATCCACCATTTTATCAGGTTAATCAAAATGTTACAACCTCTACAAAGCACCCTGGATACTTATTAGGTAATGTTACAACACAGCTACCTATTTTAGAAATCAGACCTTAATCTAAGTAAAAAAAAAAAATACTAACAAAAAAAATAGTAAAATCAGCCATAGGTTGTCTTTGAAGAGCTTATAAAATAACAGAAGAAAACATGGATGTAGATAATTAGGTAAATTAGAATCCTAGAAAATGCTATAGAAGCCATGGTCACAGGGGAGTGCCAAGGACAGAGTAGTGAGTCCCCAAGAAAGAGAAGGGCCAGCAAAGCCCCGACAGGGACACCAAGCCCCGACGACAGATGCTGCCTGTATTTATCTTTGTACCTCACATTGACTGGTCTACTCAGCGTAGGTACCGCTAACAGCTACAAAATGAAGACAACACGAAATAAGTGGTCTTCAGTTGAAAAAACTGAAGAGGTGCCATTTGAAATAGAACCAAAGACAAGTAGGATTTTGACCAACAAAGTTGGGTTAGTGGACAAAATAACACTCAAAACAGAGCAAGAGCAGAGGCACGAATAAGGGAAATGACTGTGTGTTGAGGGAATGATCCAGTTAAGCCTGACTATGGTATATATTTAAAGAGCAGCAGATGCCACAAATACAAACTACCGGCCGGTAGGGTGGAAGGCCCATGTGCCAGGTGGAGGCAGTGAGGCTGGTTTTCAGAGGAAAACACCAATCGGTGTACAGAACTGTGAAGTGACATGATCTGGGCAGTAGAGGAGCTAACTAAAGTGACAGAGACATCTTCGCACTAACTCAGCAGAGGTCAGCAGACACCCATGAGCAGCTACATAAGAGATACAAGTTGCAAGCCTTGTCGAGGTCTGGATATGGAGGGCTGCAAGAGGAGAAAGGCAGGGATGAAGTGGATGGAACATCCTGGGTGAGTGGGCAGATGCCTGCAGAGAAGGCGGATGTGATTCTCCACACCTAGTGTTAAAACAACAGCTCTGTCAATCCCCTTTTCAGGCTCATTCAAAAAGCCCCTCTTGGGCTGGGGATTTAGCTCAGCGGCACAGCACCTGCCTGGCAAGCTCGAGGTCCTGAGTTCGATTCCCAGTACCAGAAAAAAAATTTTTAAAAAGCCCCTCTTGAGCACCTTCATATGCCTTCTTCCCTCGACCTAATCCTCCCCTTTTCTTAAATACAGAACTACGCTCCTTTACTCACATGCACACAGCCCTGCACTCCACTGCCACTCTCTCCAATCACTGAGCACACTTTAAATCTTGTACAAAAGCTGATGGCTCCAGGAACTCTCCCAAAGCTTTAACTGGCCGCATATCTAAGATCTGAATGATTCAATGGACCACACAGTGTTCAGTTCAAATCTTTACAGACTTGAAGTAAGTGTTGGCGGGGAGGGGTCATCTACTAACTGGTACTCAATTCTAGCGATCAGTTCTTCATAACCATGATTAAAATCCCTCAGAGTAAATTCTTATGGGGGGTAACATGTAAACTTTTTTCATTAATCCAATCCATGAATCAGTAAATGAGATAGCAGTCACATTAAGAGACACACCTAAGTTGTTTCATAAGGCACAAATGAATAATGTACCAGTAAGACAGTAAATGACGATCTTCAAATTTAGCATGAGGGCCAGGGGTATAGCTCAGCAGCACAGCAACTGCCTGGCAAGGGAGAGGTCCTGAGTACCAGAAAAAAAAATTTAACAGGAAGAGAGAGGAGTCACTGAGGGGACAGCAGAGCTGCCAGTCAAGGAGACCATGGGATGTACAAACTCACAACACTTTTAACTGAAATCACTATCAATAAATCTAGTTTGGGCAATATTTGCATGTTTTGCCTCTGTGGATGCAGGAAAATAATCAAGTTTCAGGACCACATGAGACAGTATCAAAAGGTGTTTCTTATTGATATTTGTCAAATTTTACATCACAAACTAAAATTATGCAGTCTTGATATATTGTAGATCTTTGTAGATTAGTAATTTTGAAAGAACTTCCCCTTTACTTTGTATAGAAAAATTACTTTTACAGCCTGCTGACTCTGTAAAATGACAAAATACTGTCTCTCAGAAGTTTAAAATTTCTTAAATCACCAAATCAGAACTAAATTATGAGTTTTGTCTTTATAATCTAAAGACAAATGTGCTATCTTTTTACATGCTGCAACTCTATGCAAAATTCTTTTATGTTTTATTAGTACATGTTTATAGTTCATGAGGTTTATACTCATCTTGGGAAGTGGTTATATGTACATACCACAGCTTATTTGTTTTTTTAAATCCCCCTCTCCTATATGCAAAATTCTTGTCAAGCACCATAATATTCCCTGGTATCATATTTTACCAAATGTGTAAAAATTTAACTACTAGAAAAATGTGCCATGTGAAGTTATTCCTAGTTACTTCCTCAGTGTCACCAACTAAGCAATTCAAAGTGGTTCAACTAACCTCAAATTCAAACCTTTTTTAAAAACAGTTTGCATAGACACAATAAAAAAACAAAATATTAATCAGAAAATCTGCTACCTCACTTAACAACAATCAGATCAAATCAGCATAATTCCCACGGTATGAAAGGTTCTACATATCCATCAGATTCTCCGGGTTGCCCAGAACCACACTGCAAGGGCCCACCAAAAGGCATTTTAATTCCCCAGAGCGGAATGGCACGTGACCGCACTGTGGTATGTGCATGGCTTTGGGAAGATCCTAAATTTTTATTATAGAAAATGTCATCTTTCCTATATG
Organism: Chinchilla lanigera; assembly: GCF_000276665.1. Taxonomy (NCBI): domain Eukaryota; kingdom Metazoa; phylum Chordata; class Mammalia; order Rodentia; family Chinchillidae; genus Chinchilla; species Chinchilla lanigera. Next base: position 18,014,749 of record NW_004955444.1, read on the forward strand.
GATTAGAGTGCAATGTGTGTTAAAGTGCCCAGTACGAAATAAACCACTACAAATGGGATTCATTATATAATGTGGATTAATGCACAGGAATTAAAGCAATAGCCATTATTCAATGTAGCTGTCTCCTGTTTCCTCCATAGAGGTCAACATTATCTTAGCACTTTATTTCTACGTTTCAAACCGTGGATATTATGCATTTCTCTAAAGCCCAGGAACCAAACTATTAGCACAATTCTGCCATTTTTATGAGGCTTATTTACAGATAATTTATTATAAATAAAACCAGTAAGCTTTAAGAAATAGTGACAAATAATTTTGTATGGCACATGTGTATAGCACACAATACTTTTGCAAACTTGATAAAAACACTAACAAATATAATTTTTCGATAAAACACAAAACAAGTATCAAACTAGTGCTGTGAAAGAACAAATTAGCATGTTTGTTCTCCCTCTCCCTCCCCCCTCCTCTCTCTCTCTATACATATATTTTCTGTTTGTCCCCAGATAATGTACAGTGTGGTTGAAGGGGCAAGACAAATATGTAATCTAACTTTCTACTTTGCTAGAAAAACAAGAGCACCTCCAATAGCTAAGTGTGGGAATTCCTCACGTCAAACTCATCGCCTCCCCAATGTGCAAAGCCACCCACCTCTCCTGCCCTCCTCTGACCACAGAGCCACTGCGGTTTCCCAGGATAAGGCCCGTTTCTCCCTATCTGGATTTCACATTTCTCTTTTTTTCAGAGCTCTCAAATTTCAGGTTTTTTACTCCATCAATTACCATCTTCCATGCTGGGCATGGTTGCATACACCTGTGATCTCAGCACTTGGAAGGCTGAGGCAGGAGGACTGCTGCAAGTTCAAGGCCAGCCTTGACTCACATAGTGAGTCCAAGGTCAGCTTGAACTACACGGCACAACTCTGTCTCAAAAAAAAATTACCATTTATTTTCCTACCTTTATTATATGAAGCTCACCTTTCAAATGAATCCTTTCCACTTGCTTTTTCACATTCAAGTCTGCTCAAGTCTCTACCGTTTGTAAAGGACACAAATCTCACCCAGTTTGGAGGGAAGGAGAGAAACAAAGTTGATGAGCCTACATCTTGGTGACTGGCCAGGAGCTACTAGTCAAGCATGTGACATGACAGTCCCTTGACTGCAGAGGGCTAGAGAAAGGAAGCAAGGGTCAGGGACCATGAATCAAGCCTCATGCCCTGGAGAATTTGCAGAGGTACCATGGGGGTAGGGGTGGCTCTATGAACAACAGCCACCCAACTAGCCATTAAGGCATTGCATCAGTCAATCAAGGAGTCACCCAGGATACTTTCTTACTCCTACAGCTACCACATCTAAGGCAATATCAAATCTTAGTGCCTCTCCCAGCCAAGTCTTTTTCAGACCCGCCCCACTCTGTCTACATCTACAACCCAGGATAGATATTAAAGTGCCCAGTTTTTGAAATCCTCTTTGGCTCAAAACTCTGTCAATTAAGATAACAATCTGGACCCACTCTGAAGGGAAGAAAAACTAACCAAATTTGTGATGTTTTGGTTAGTTTCAAATCACTGTTGCCTCTCACCTGAACAACAGTGCTCCCCACCTTCTCTAGCCCCTATGCACATGGCTCAACCACAGTAACTGCTTCCCCATGGAGCACAAATAGAGTTCTCCTCAGTGCTGCCAGAGATTCCAGGCAGGAGGATGCCGGCTCAGTCTTTCGGTCCTCAAGGAAGTTGGTCCCTCTGGCTCTGCTGTCCATCCTGCTCCTTTCTCCCCAGTTATTACAGTCAGACTTTTACAGGGGTGTGTGAGCACTTGACCAGTATCTGACCCGCTAGCCTCAGGCACCCAGTGTACTTTTGTTCATCTCTATCCCCAACACTCAACACCTAGCATGATGCCTAGCTCACTGATATTCCTAATTATTCTTTGGCACAATTAACAAGCATGAAACATCTAATTCTATTGCCAATACTTTAGGAAGAGTGAGGTAAAAATATATGATCGAGTTCACCAGTACTGAGGACTCTTTCAAAAGTAATTTTTGTATGAACAAGTTGAGAAGTCAAGGAAGAGTATCAGGGAAAAACAAAAAAAGAAGAAGAAACCTAACACAGGGCCTGCTCTGCAAACAGCACAGTGAAGCTGGGCCAAGCTGCAGGAGCCAGAGCTGGGACAGAAGAGGGAGGATGTGAGCAGATGGTCTTGAAAGGTGAGGTAAAAGTTTTAAGTTGTCGATCCAGGAGCCGAGACACGGCTAAAGTGAGATTAATTTGGCAGAGTGAAATCAGATACAGGAAGACGTAGGAGTTATGAACTGCTTCAGAGCTAGAGAAACAGCAGCCCATTCCCAATAGCTGACTGGAGGTGGGGAGGCTGAAATCTGAGTGGGCTGGGACTGGGTGCAGCTGCCCAGGACAACCAGGAAGACAGCCGGCCAGTGGTCCAGGCCCTCGGGGGAGGGATGACTCGAGACTTCAGTTTATACTCACAGATAGGAATACAACTGCTCTCCCGGTTACTAAAACATCATGAATTCGGTTAGTTTTTCTTCCCTTCGGAGCGGGTCCAGATTGTTATCTTAATTGACAGAGTTTTTAGCCAAAGAGGATTTCAAGAACTTGCCCTAAAATAGTTCTGATATTTAAGTACTATAATAAGGAGAACAAAGTTCAAATAGTCTCCTGTCCCTTTTTTTCTTTCCTATCTTGACCAATGAAAGAAGAATGCAACGAACTCTGACTTATTTCCCCCAGGCCACTCATTTCAGTGCTATGACAAATCCATGATCAAAGGCACAGGCGACGCACATGTGAGGGTAAGGAAAATGGGGCAATACTGTGTAAGGGGTAGAGCGTCAGCGTTACTTGGTGGAGGGCTGGACGGATGGTGCTGGCAGATAGATCCTACAAACGTACTTAATACCACCCAAGTGCATACTTAAAAACGATGAAGTGGTAAGTTCTATGTTATGTGTACTTCACCGCAGCTCGTTAAAACTGGAGAGGCAGGGCACATCCACCGTGAAACCTGTGCTATGATCACACTTCCCGGGAACAGTCGCTCCCAGCCTCCTGGTCATGTGACTCGCCCTGGGCAGAGACAGCAGCCAACACCAGGACTGAAAACTGCCCGAGTACTGATGCTGCTCTCCTACCTGCCGCCTCATCAACAGCCTGTGGCAATCCGCTGACACAGAAGACGCACAGTCTGCCTCCCACACCCACACCCACACCCACGCAAACACACAGGTGCTCACGCACACCCCAGCTAACACAGCCAGTGGTGTGAGGGCACCAGCCACCAACTGCCCACGCAGGCAGGACAGGTCCAGCACAGACCAGTCCAAATTGCAACCCACAAACTCCTGAGGTAAACAGATGGCTGCTGTTTGAAGTCACTAAATTCTAGGGCGATTTGTTACATAACAGCAGGTAACTGATAAGGAGAGGGGAGCTGCAAGCCCCTATAAAGAAGCAATTTGCTGGTCATTTTTGTATTTTGTTTACCAGCAACTGAAAAGCTATGGCAGGGAAAGAATTGGTGCAAGATTTCGTTTTTACAACCAAAATCACAGTCTCTACAGAGTTGATGGGGTGTAAACTCTTGTGCTTTCTCCACTATGGTAGTATTTTTGGAGGCTGGTAAAGAAAAAGAGAAAAAACCTGGGCTTTAGAATTATTGAGTAATATGAGGGAGGGCAGGGGAAGGGGAGAAAAGAATCAAGTTAGAATTCCTGAGACCTAGTACTGAATACCAGCTCCTTCACTCACGAGTGTTGTGACTGGGGGAAGTTACTTAATAGCTTTGATTTCAGTTTCCTGTGCACAGCGCACCAGGACAAGAGGACCAGCACCAGGCAGAAAACTACTGCTCAGCAAGACACCCCACAGAGATAGTAAGAAAGCCTCACTAGTGATGGGTGGCTCCCCCAGAGAATGGGAGAAAAACATCTGTAAATTCCCAGGAAGGTTAGAAATCTTTCCTTTCACGTAGAGCTGTTCCTAAACGAGATATCTTTCAAACCAGCTTTTTAAATAAAATTCATTCTTTAAAAAATTGTAATTGCCTGATCAAAAGTTGTTCTAAGACAGAATCATTATGTTAAGAAATATTCCCTGTAGACTGCTACATAAAAGAATGAACTACGAGCTGGGTGTGGTAGCACACACCTGTAATCCCAGCACACTTGTAATCCCAGTTGAGGCAGCAAGTCTGACGTGGGAGTTCGAGGCCAGCCTGGGCTACATAGTGAGCTCAAGGCCAGCCTGAATTACAGATCAAGACCCTGTCTCAAAACAAAACAAAACAAAACAAAACAAAGCAAAAAAAAAAAAGAGGAACTATGATACAATAAAATAGTCTATTCCATACTGCAATGATTACACATGTAGAGAAGCCACCATATATTTGGTTATGAAACTGTACTCCCATTAATCCTACTAAATCCCATCCATCCCTAACCAACCAAGTATAACCACAGAGAAAAACAGAAAAAAAGAAAAATAATCTACTTAACCTTAAAGGACTTGTGCTTACTTTGGGAAATAAAAAAGGTGGTCTTCAAATAAAGATACTGAGGAAAGAAAGAAACAAACACACAAACAAACAGAGGTTGTAAAACTTCCTTCGAATAAATCCATGACTGAAAAGGACTCGTGCCTTGAGCGCTCAGCTCTTCAGCCAGGAGGCCCGTTTCCTGAGCACTCAGAGCTGTGACCTACAGACGGCTACAAGGGCTCTCTCACATCCACAGTGGCTAACTCAGCACTGCTACTAGTCGTGACTTCCTTTTTTTACATTTACCCTACCAGCTGATTTGGTCAAACTGTTGTGTATCTACTACTATCACATAAGACCTGATACTACTACATGGAGTATTCTGAAGTACCTCCAGTCTATGTCAGGGTACATATAGTATTGTATTTACTTTCCATCAGATTATTTTCTAGCCCAAACAGACATTATTCACAAAACCTCATTCCGTTCAAAAACTAAGACACAGAATTCAAATGAGCACACTGCTGTACCTGTGCAGCCGGCCTACCACCTCTGAAATTGCTGCGTTCTGAGGCAATGACAGGGCTGCCAGAGCTGCATCGCAGCCTGGACCATCTTCTGCCTTCACGCCACTTAGAAAGTGTGCCTCGGGCACTGGTCTCCTCAGCTTAACGTGCTCCCAAGGTCACCGGGAAGTGAGTCTAAATTAGAATCAGGTTCTACCTCCAGAACCCCAGCTCTTAACTGTTGGGTTATACTGCCTCCAATGGCTATCAAGAGCGATGAAGCCTTTGAAATCTTCCTATTTAAGGATCATCTGACTGGTTTACTGGGCACCTGGCCAGCACCCAAGCTGGCAATTCCTTTAAATTTCTATACCTATTCAGTCACTTGATATGGCATCGTATCTCATGTAGGCCATACGTAGTAAGCTCCTAGTTCTGTGGTACTGATTTCTTTGCATTTTATGCTGTCCTTATCTAGTTTGGATTGAGCTATAAATGGAACCTTGGTTTTGGAGAGATTCGTACAAGTTTCAGCACAGCATCAGTGACAAAGTCCGTAAGTTGTTGGTAATACACGCCTACTCCCAATAGTTACCAGCAGCTACAATGAGGCTGAGACGGTGGGTATCCTCAAATGTCCTAGTCATAACTTGCGAAGTGAGGAGCTGCCAATACGATTACAGGGCACCTAGGACAAGCAGTCATCAAGTATTAACTTAGTGCTTATTTTCATTCCTATTCATCTTCTGAAATTTGGCTCTTCAGAATTTAAAATACTTCCAAATAAATAATCTCAAGCTATCAAACAACAACAACGATCAAGGGGAAAAAAAAACTTCACCTAACCCAGCACCTGAGAGCAGAACATCAGGGATGATCTTTGAAGTCAGTGGAGTATGGAATAGACAAGGAAATGAATTTTAAGACCCTTAAGGTTTGGCTTTATTTCTTACTCTAATTTCCTGTGCCCTCCCCTGCGTTACCCAATAGTATACACAGACTCCCAGGAAGAAACCAGAGGAGTTATGGTACATTCCATAGCAAGTGGTGAAACACAAAGCTAGTCACAAAAATACAGACAACCCCAGGCTTTAAAAAAAAGAAAGAGAGCCAGGCAAGGTGGCATATGTCTATAATCCCAGCACTCAGGAGACTGAGGCAGGAGGATCTCAAGTTCAAAGCCAGCCTAGGCTACATAGCAAGCAAACTGGCCTGGACTACAATAGCAAGAGCCTGTCTTTAAAAAAAAAAAAAAATTAAGTGAAATGTAATAAAATAGCACTTACTCTGGGTAACTAGAAACGTAGCTGAACTAACAAGTTTGGCAATTTTTAAAGCACCCCTACTTCTGGATGGTGAGATAACTTTTGGTGACATTAAAATATTTGGCTATAACATCTAAAATTTAGAAATCTATGAGGTAAAACAGAAAAATCCTTAAAGCCCTTGTTACTGTCCTCTACTCCATTATAACTAAATCCAAATGTTGTGTTGAAACCACACCATACATAACCACGTGACACAACGAACTCCAGAAAAATCTGCCCAAGTCATGACTAGCAAAGTGTCCTATAGGTAGCTGCCACAAATATGATCTTTCAATCTTTTTTCCCAAAAAATCCTAATATCCTATTGCTCTCAAGTTGCACAATGTCATTATAATGCCAAAAAGGTGTTATTCACCATCCTTATTTAAAAGCTCCAGTCATACCAAGTCTTCAAACTTCTGAAAATCTCTCACTTGCATGCTCTTTTTCTTTTTTTCTTTTAAAGAGAAAAGAACAAACTCTTAACCAAGAATCAAAGCAGGCTAAAAACAATATCACTAGCAAAGCCAAATGTGGTATATGCCTTTAATCCTAACACTGAGGCTAAGGCAGGTGGATCGCCCTGAGTACAAGGCCAGCTTGGGCTATATAGCGAGACCCTGTCCCAAAAAATGGAGGAAAAAAATCTCTACTGGCTCAGTTTAATGAATGTCCAATGTGTGCTAGGGACGGAGGAAGGTACTACTCATGACCCTGTTCATAAATGAGGACACTGAGGCACAGGAGGTTACTTACGCGAGGTCCCAAAGGTTCAAAGAGCTGGAGCTGAGCTATGAACCCAGGCAGTCTGACTCCAGAGCTTTTGCCTCTAACCTCTATGCACTCAGGAAATCCTAAAATGACTATCATTTTATATGACCTTATTCTTGTGGCTGGTGGAGGAAGAATCTCTGATGTCATTCTCATAGGTTCAGAATTACATGCAGAGAAAACTACATATCCTGTATTCTTTCAGTACAGGCTGCACCTTAACTCATCCAAAACCCCTCAAACTATCCAAGATCCAGAAATTGAAGGGGACCTTCCCTGCTTTGGATCACTAAGCAATGGGATTTTAAATTTCTTAGCCAAAGGAACTACCTGTTTTTTTACTTTTGCATATGTACAACGTACACTCTTCGTGCTAAAGCTCAGAATCTATATACAAATACTTGACTATCATCAAGTTAAGCTCTAAATGGTTAGCAGTACATTTCTCACTTTACTGTGAGTTTTATACAGTCTTGCATCACTGTGGAACAGTCCTGCTGACACTATTCTGTGCTACCCAATGTGCTAAAAACCATCTGGCAGATTAACACTGTAAAAAGGTGCCTACTCTCCGTTCACACTAGGTTCAAGAGCAGAACAAGGTCATGCTGAAACACCCGACACACAGGCCATCCACGCTGTACTCCCTGTGCAGCACATGACATAAGGACCAAGGTAAGAGGTGGCACCAGGTATGACTGAAGTGGAATACAGCAGGGAGATTTTCTCACCACAGACTACATTTTCAGGTACGTTCTGATGAGTTCCTCTGTTGTTCCATGAACAAAAGTGGAAAAAAAGTGACTGTAAACTGAGGGGTTGTTTTCACTCATTACTATATTTCATCATTTTAAGACACTTTTTTCACGTTTTAAAATATCAGAAACAGGATACAAGCTGGGTGGTGTGACACAAATTTGTAATGCTAGCATTCTGGGAGGCTGAGCAGGAAGACTGACAGTTCAAATCCAGCCCAGGCAAACTTAGTAACTTTGTGAGACTGTCTGACTTAACAATGAATGAATGAATGAATCAATGAACAAGCGAACAAACAAACAAATGAACGAACAGGGATGAATGCAGTGAGAAGGCCCTGAGTTCAACATCCTGTACTAGGGAATGGATGAGGCAAGGAAGGAAAAGAGGAAAGGAGGAAAAGAAGGGAGGGGTGGAGGGAGGGAGAAAGAGACAATTGATCGTCTTTTACAATTAATGAAATAGAGAAATAAAATACGGCTGCTTACGTTCTGGATTCTATGACTTTCAAGTTTTATGTCACCCTCAACTGGTAATTTAGGAGACAATGTTAACTTGTCTGTGTTTCTCTTCTTAACTCTCCTCTGCCATAGAAGATACAATAAAGAATGTTTGAGAATAAATTAAAAGTAACGTAACTTAAAGGAGACAATTTTGAAGTTATTTTACTGTAAGTGCAAAACTATTGCCCTCCTGTGAAGAAAATACAGCCTGAAAGCTCCTCCAGGGCAGGGTATGCTGCCCAAATGTGTTTCTTCTGCGAGAGAGACACAATTCCAAGGTGAAGGAGTTCCAGATGCCAAAGCCTTCCTACTAACTTACATAAACTCATGCCAAGACACAATAAGCCTTTTAACTCAAGCGCAGAAGTCTCTAGGGATTTCTCCTCCACCTCCCAAATACCAAAATCATGCTCACATATTTAAACAATTAAGCAAGATGTACAGAAGCTAGCACTAAATAGGTCTGAAATCTGAGTGCTAAATATGCAGTTAATATTAACCAAATTCAGTTCTCATCTACAGAAAACTTTTAAAAGATGATTCTTATTTTCTTTAACTTAAGAAACTAAAAAGGGAGAAGGGCAGTTTTTTTTTTTAATTCAACTTACTGTGGAACAAAATTTGTTTAGGTTAGACAAAATAATCTAAACACTGCCAATCAAGAAAAAAAGAAAGCCCCAACAGGCAAAAGTTCGAAGTGTTTTTTTTTTATAAATATACAACTAGGAAAAGTTACTTTTCAAAAATTCCCAGCTCTATACCAGATAAAAACAAAATTACCCAGCCCTTCTATATACTGCAGATATAACTTCACAAGTTTTATCACTCCCTCAATATAAAATTTAGAAAGCACAAAAAGTAGAAAGACGAGGGGATTTAGCTCAGTGGCACAGCACCTGCCTGGCAAGTGCAAGGTCGTGAGTTCGATTCCCGGTACCGGAAAAAAACAAAAAACAAAACAAAAAAAAGTAGAACGATGAATATAAAAACTGCATGCAATCCATATAATTGACACTTATTAAGTATTAATAATACAACAAGGAGTATATGGGATGTTTTAGGTGTATTACTGTACCAATTTATATACACCATAAGTACTACGGCCTCTCTCACAGCACAGCTGAAGAAACTGAACCTCAGACAAATTCAGTACTTATGGTCACAGAGCCAATAACTCACTTGTCCAGTCATACAGCAAGCAAGTAGTGGAGCAAGAATTCAGATCAGATTCAGTTAGCTATGGAACCACAGATTTTACTTACATAAAACTGCCAATCCCTGAAACTCACCATTTTTTAAACTGTCATTTTTCTATGCTTATAATTCAGTTTGCATGAAATCAAACACATAGCTATTATGTTTTGTGCTACACTCTTTTCAGCTTTATATTTTTCAAAGCATCATTTGTAACGCCTGGACACAAGATAAACAAGGCATGGTGGTGCACACTTGTAATCCCAGCACTCTGGGAGCCTGAGGTGGGATGACCATAAATTCAAGTACAATCTGCGCATCTTAGCAAGTTCCTGTCTCAATTTTTTTTTAAATGTAAAAGTGGATGGGAATGCAGGACATTGTGAAGGCCCCGAGTTCAACCCCCAGTATCAAAGAAAGAGAAACAACACAGCTTGAACAATTTTTGATTCTTCACTGTTACAATAATGTGACTTATTTATAACAGTAAATAAGCTTTCAGATTTTCCCTTAGGATAGATGACTGATATAATTGGGATGACCACTGATGAGGAACTTTGTATATACAATTTCTAATTTCTTTCCAATTTGTTTGTATTTTTTGAACTTCAGGCAACAACGGCAGTGAAGATCTTACAATTCTGGCAACGTAAAAGTTTTAAAGCTTTTAATTTAATAAGAGAGAAAAATTATCTCATTTTAATTTACAGTCTTTCATAACTGCCATAATTTAGAAATTTTTGTGCTTACTGACAGGTAAGTTTTATTTCTATATATTACATCTTTATATTCTTTACTGTTTTTCTATTGGGCTACTCTCTTTCTCTGCCGCACTCTCTGGGAATATGCTGATGTCTTTTTAAAAACCATACACAAGAATCACTCATTTAATGAACAAAACGAAGGAGACCTCTGTGTCCTTTCCTAGCGTTAGAACACATGCTCGAAAGGAAAGCTAGGGCACAGGGAAGTAAGAAACTTCAATTTGTAAATATTTTTGGGTAATACTTTTGCATAGCCCCAAATTATCACTGTGCTATTGTTATGATTCTGAAAAATGTTAAGATTATATATAATTCTGTCCCATTATTGACTGTCCTCATGTTGAAAGAGTATTTATAAAAGCAAAATCAAATTACATGTGAAAATAGTTCCAACACCATTTCTTAAGACCCTGACTTTACTTAATTTTTTTTTTTTTTTTAAGTTAAGGGGCTGGGATTGTAGCTCAGTGCTTGCCTAGAATATGTAAGGCCCCGGATCTCATTCGTAGCACTGGGTAAAAAGTTTTAATATTTTGCCTTTTCTTGACCTGCAAATCGTAGGACTTCATCAGGGAAGTACATTTATTCCAGAACCTTTTCTAAGTGATCTTTTCATACACCTTGGCCCTCCTCAAATATTTTCCATTTCTGGATGGAATTTAAGTTATAAATATCGAATCTTAGTTCTCCTGAAACAAGGCTTTCTAAATTCTCCAAGACCTCAAAGCGATCCTATCCATCCCTGCACACAGACACCCCTAGAAGTGTCCATGGCTGCGTCTCTTCCTTTCCCTACCCTGGCCAAAGCTCCAGTGCCTCCTGGCTGGGCTCTTTCAACAGAGCCTCTGACTTTTTGCCTGTAGTCTCTCTTCAACTGCAACCCGTCATATATTGCCAAACTAACCTTTCTTCTCCATTTCTCTCACGTAACGTAACCTAAGTCAGGATCTCACCCAGCCTAAACTTCCAATTTCACCATAGTCGGACCTCTTCATAGCCATCCAACCTGCTTCCCTTCTCCCTCGGCCAACTCCAATCCTCTCCCTGAGTCCTGGGTGGCAGGGCCCTCGAAGAGTGAAGAAGGAGGGAGCAGAAGTGTGGCTGTTTCCCTCCAAAGGATCACAGTTCCTGTGGAGCCACCCTCCCCAAGAGGGCACCAGGGACAAAGGGTCCTGCAGGCTTTTATGGGAGCGTCCTCTATCTCCTGCCAGGATCCTTGGCTGATGACCTCGCTGGGATTTGCTGTTTCCCTATCCTATCAAAGGAAAAGCCCAGTCACCTTCCTGATTTCTCCACTACTACGCTGACCACACTCCACACCTTCCTAAGCACGTAATCACATACTGTGCTCTCATGTTCCGTGTGGGCACACATGCTAACCGAGCTGGAGGAAACCTTTTTACTACCACCCACAAAGACTGGCATGTTTGTAATTCTACACCAGGACACCTTTGCCAATGGTAAAGTCATACCAAAAACTAGCAAGAACATCCTAAAGAACTGCACGCCATGATTTTTATCTATTTTTGAAAGGAGTTAATAAAATAAGTTTTCATCAGGCATATTGATGTTTCAGAAGCCAAAAGATTTTGTTATAAGCCTCACACAGAAATTGCCATTTTCTATTTAGAGATATGAATCTGAAAACATTGAATTCTATCCTGTCTTTAACGGCCAAGCCTTTGCATTCATTCAAGTCTTTCTTGGAACTGACACAGTCAGGGCTCTGTGCAAAAGTTCACACTTACACAAACTCTGGCCATTTTCTAAAACCCATTCCTGAAATTCTGCTTGCAAGACTGTATCTGTCCCGGTGCCAGTGTCATGGAATGGGTTCACAGTACTGACATTTCAGGCTGCAGTGCAACTCCTTAGGCCAGCTCACTTCAGCAAGTCCAGAAGGTCTTCCATTGCTAGTTTAATAGTGCTTCATTTCAACAAAATATCGTAACATGGACTCTATTGTGATAACCTACTGGATTAACCCACAGTGTCCCACAAGTATATAATAATAACAATGTTCCAACCAGATGCCAGGACTGTGGTAATGAGGGCACAATACCTCGCCTCCTCTCCCACCCACATTCTGAACCAACGGAGAGAGGGCCAGGCAGGGACTGGCACTTCAGTCATGGAGGAAGCCAAGACCACCTCACATTGCCTAAGGTGAGAAACTGTGTTAAACTGTTGGGTCCAGCTATAATTCAGAGGCCTCATCTATGGAGGCCACCCCACCAGCCCTGCTCAGAGGAACTGAGCTAGAGAAGGGTCCTTCTCTGCACGTGCTCTAAGGAAGGCTAAGCCAGGGCCCTTCTCAGGAACTCCAAGGAAAGGGGGATAAGGCCTCAAGAACACAGGTGCCAGCCATGATGACTCGCTCCAGAGAAGCAGGAAGGAAGTGAGGGGGTTCCTCTAAATACTGCTCATCGTCCCACTCCCCACTGTGCAAGTAACAGTGATGATGGCCTAGCAGGCCTGGAACTCTGCTTTCACAGCCACTCAGTGTCAGGGAGAGAACAAGGACATCAAGACACAAGACAAGGCATGCCTCAGAGTGACAGTGTGTGCCCCAACTCAGCAGCTGCGCAAGCAGGCAGCCAGAGGAGCCCAGGTCTCAAGAAAAGAGCAGGGTATGCACATTTCTGTTGTGCTTTTGCAGTGAAGAGGAATTAGGATTACTTCCATTTCAGGTAGGTTGGGAACATGAAGGACAGGCGCTGGGGGGCGAAGGGGGCACTGGAAGTAAGTTTTAGAAGTTACGCACATGGACACAAGAGCTGAAGGAGTAACCTGCTCTAGACGCTAGAAAAGACCAACTGCAAAACCCAACACAGGCTCAATTTAGGAATCAGGGAGGAAAGAAAAGGGAACTGAGGCTGAGGCAGCAGCAGAGGAAGGCTCGGGACCCGACAGCCTCCCCACCAAGGTCCAGGATGATGAGAATCCAGAGGACAATTAGTCAGTGAAGAGTGAGTCAGAGAAGGGAAGAGCTTGCGGTGTGCTTCCCATGTACCTTCCACACAAGCACCTGGTCTTATGCAAAATTATGCTCACAAGTCTTCCAAGATGCGTTAACCAAACCCTCTGTTACCTTCTGAGAGGACTCTCATTTTAACTGTATCACACACTCTTGGAAATAAGGCTGGCTTGCAGTGGGCTGCTCCACAGTAGCTACTGCTGCCCTCTCCATCTAAACCAGAATCAGCCAAGAAACAAATTTTTAATTACTCCATGGCAGAAATACAACTAAAATTTAACAAATAAATACAAAGCAGGCTATCCTCCATCCCCTTTATCCCAGCTTTAAAGACAACAGCATCAAGCCTTGGCCAGCTGTCCACTTCTCCTTGTCTGGTGTATCAAACCACCACATTTCACTCACATGTAAGACAGTAATATCACTCGCAACATTCTCAAGTGCACTGTAAGAATTCAAACATTAGCATTTTCTTATTCTTTTGTATTTCTGAAGTATTTTCACTGTATACCAAACATACTGTGAACCTGTAGCCTCCAACTCAAGTACATCAGAAGCACCTTGAATAAAATTTCAGATTCTAGATGGCCCACAAAATTTTTAATTCAATCAACAGGATGTGCAGTTGAGGGTTTTTTTTTTTAAAGACAGGGTCTCATTATGTAGTTCAGGTTGACCTTGCACTCACTATGTAACCCAGGCTGGACCCAAGCTCAGAGAGATCCTCCTGCCTCAGCCTTCCAAGTCTACTAAGATTACAGCTGTGTACCACCACATCCAGTGAGGAGTCTATTTTTTTAGTAAGAGATACACGGTAAGTTTTATAAAGGTATGACTTACTTTAATACCTTAAATGAGACTGCATATTCTCTTACCTGTCAAATAGTACTAGTTGGTGAAACAAAGGAAATCACTGACCACAGTCAAAAGCCAGCCCAAGCAGTTTTTTTAAAGAGTAGATTGAGATATTTTACAGGTCTGTCCAATAAAGGCATTATTACTAGTATTGTTATTTTTGTAATGATCCATAAAAGATGAAATTCCAAGAATACGGACACTTCCCTGAATTCTGAGAATCCTGAGCTCTGCTGACACAATTAGTCCTCAACTGCCCACCATCCTGCCAGGAAAGCCGGAATTTCTCTGAGCTCCCGTGGACTGCCCACATGCCTTTCCTTCCCACTGAGACAACAGCCAAGACACAAATTTTCCATCCATACCTTGGTAGCATAGCCTAGCAGCCAACAATTCAGCCATAGCAGTGTCACTACCAGTGTGCTCGATGGTGTCAAGTAATTACCTATTTCATTCAGTGTCGTCCTTATTACTGTATCTGGTGCATGTAAGACAGTGTTTTCCTTTTTCTGCTGGACATTAGCAGCTAAATGGAAGCTCTTAGCATCACAGACCAGCCTGGGGCTCCTTATAAACTACAAGTTTATTTCATACACCAGCTCAGATTTTTATTTTTATTTTTTAGTAATGAGGATAATAAAAAGCTTAAAATGATTCTGGTGATAAATACAACTCTGAAAATTAATACAACCAGAACAAAGATTAATATTTTAGGTGTCCCCAAAACAACAAAACTTAGTTTTAACCAGACACTCACTATATATAAGCCAGTTAACAATTTATTCAACTGTGAAGAAAAAGAAACTACAAATATAAAAACCGAAGAAATATGTCAACATAGACTATTGTCATATGGCAAAACAGTACAAGGATTCGGGATTTTATCATTTTTTCAAATCCCCTAGTAAAGGAATACTGTAGTGTGTAATAAACCTATTGATTTACGTATTTAAATTCTATTCCTACTGCAGACATGGGTCACTAAATGACAGAAACATGTTTGGAGAACTGCTTCACAGGTGATGTCACTGTGTGAATGTATCAGACTATACTTACACAGCAATCACTATGCAATATAATCGTACAGGACCACTGGATGTGGAGTCCTTCACTGACCAAAATATCATCATGTGGCACTTCACTGTCTTCATCTACCTGCATGATTGTAGCACAGGGCCTGCTGTCTCGTATGTTAGCAGAAGCGGTTTGTAAGTTTTTCACGGAGGCTGCATATTCACACAAGGTGATGTATGCACAAGAGCTGTGTAATGTAATCAGGGGCCTGCACAGCACCCTGAGTTTCTAAGTAGCATCCTAGGCAACACTAGTCCTGTGCAGTGAGAAAAAGATTCTACAATTCCAAGAACTGTATCTTAGATAAATGCTAGTGAGGACTTGAATAAAGCCAATTCTGCAATAATGATGTTGGTTGCGCTTGTAGTGATCAATGAACACAGGCGTGCAACAAGGAAGTTCTGCAATGAGCACGTCTTCTAGGCTGAAAGTGTTTGCCACTGATAAGAGATGGCATCTGAGGAAAGGAGGCCTCACTGACTGTAATCCGTTAATAGGCAACTTTCGGCCTCTCAGTTTCTCTCTAGGAGCTGCCTAGAAAGCACTGGAAGATCTTGATCTGCTTTCTTTCCTTCTCAGATCGAGGTTCTTTTAGTGGGGCCATCCAAAACAGTGTCTACCCAGCAGTGACTGCTACAGGCTGTTACAGGAGCTAGTCAAGTGCATCCACTGAAAGCTGTGATCTTGGGCAAGTTTATTAAACGATCTCTGAAACTCCATTTTATCACCTGTAAAATACCAATTAAGGTTCCTCCCTCCACATTTTGAATAATCTGTGGAAACAGTGTGCGTAAACAGCTTAACAAAATGCTAACTTGCACAAAGTCCATGCTCCTACTCAGATCAATTCCCAGGAGTCCAGCACTGTTCTTTTTTTTAACACTTTTTATTTTGATATCATTTCAACCTTGCAGTGAAGTTGGAAGAATAGCACAGAATATTCCATAAATCTGCAAATATCAATTGTTTACCTTTTACCCCATTTATTTTATGATTCTCTTGGAGCCACTTTTATATGAAACTAAAGTAGGATAGAACATAATGAAAACTGTCCACACTCCACCTCTTCTCTTTTTATGCCAGTCTGGGTAGCAATGGAATTCTTGGGAGGCTGCCTTTGTATCTTCCCTTTCCCGAGGACAGGAACATTTTCATGTTATGGCTGCCACTCACATCCCTGGCTCCCAACCCCAAACCCTTTGGGTTTAGATCCCATCTTGCCTCCTCCTTACACAAGAAAGAGAAGTCAGGAAACAAGGACTGAGTCAAGTGTTCTGAGTCCCCACAGACCCCGAGAACACACTGTGGTCTGTCTCTGAATCACAAGTGCTAATGTTCTAGTTAGCTGGCGGAACATGTGCACAATACCTACCATCTGAGTTACATTACCCACTGTGTTTGCAGAATCACAGGTTTGTCAAAAAGAAGGAATGGTGGGTTCTCTTGAAAGATGGCAGGAACTCAAGAGTAGAGTATAGCTTTATAGCTAGACAGGAAGAAATCTCAACACTGGTTTTAGGATGAGGGACATCTAAATCAGTTCCATGTAATCAAGAGGATTTGGTAAATAACAGTTGATTATTCTGCTAGACAAAGAAAGGTACATGCAGATATACTCATTCATCTTCAAGTCTCAGCTCCTGAGAAAAGTGAAAACTATACTATCACCAATACTGGCTCACTGTTCTTCTCCAGTCAAAATTTAGGATTATTGTTTGGGGAACTTTTTAATTAAAAACAAAATCAATACACATGATGTGGTAAGTTTAATGGTCACAAATCAGCTGCTATGTGGGCCACATAGCAAGTTCAAGACTGGCCTGGGTTACAGAGCAAGACCCTGTCTAAAAGAAAGGAGAGGAAAATCAAGAAAGGAAAGAAAAGGCAGGAAAGGAAAGGGAAGATGAGGGGAGGGAGGAGAGGGAGAAAAAAAGGAAGGGAAAAGGAGGGAGGGAGGGGAGAGGAAGGGTGGGGAGAGCGGGAACTGCTTGATAAATATGACTTATGTTCCACCAAGTGCTTCTGGTAGAGTGCCTTACTTAATCTTCACCATACCCTGGGTAGTTGGCTGTAGTATTATGTCCATTTTTATGATTCATACCCAGATCTGTCTGATGTAAGAGTTACAATTCTCAGCCAACACACCACCACAAAAATAACTGTCCTCACCTAAAGGATCTTAAGGGCAAAAATAACAAACCAAACACATCTTAAGCACCAAAACATCCCTAGATATCCACAAATACAGCAGGCATAACCAGGAAGTATGTATAGAAATAAGCTGGGCTAACAGTATTTAACAAGAGATATATTACTTTAGTTTTTTCTTTGTTTTTTTCTGGTACTGGGAATCGAACTCACGACCTCGTGCTTGCCAGGCAGGCGTTATGCCACTGAGCTAAATCCCCAGCCCCAAGAGGTATATTATTAAAGGCATTTCTGGTTTTTTAATGCATTTTTGCTCATTTCATGCAAGCTTCAGAGCTGGTCTAGGTGGCAACAGTAGCACAAAGATTTGCATGCAGATTCCAGAGTCTGCCCTATCTGGATTTAAATTTCTCTTCCACCACTTACAGAGTTGCATGGCCCTGAACAACTTAACCCCTCAGCCCTCTTAGCGTCTCTTTATCTGTAAAGATGGGGATAACAATTATATGACTACCTGGAGTTGTTCTGAGTTAATGAAACAATCCATTAAAATATTCGGCATAGTCTGACAATAAGGCTCAGTGGTAGAGCTTGTGCTTATTATGTGCAAAGCCCCAGGTTCCACCTCAGTGTAGAGGTCCACACAAATACACACACGTATATGCAACACACACACACATTCACAATCACTCAGTACAATACCTAGCCAACTGGAAATGCTGAACACTGTTAGCTAGTCAGTATGATTATTACTGTCATTTTAAAGTTGTTTCAGTCCTGCACTATTCCACTTCATTGCCTCAACACATTTAAAGGGGTGGGGGACTCTGTGTCGTAATTAAGATTTAGAATTTTTCCGAATGAGTCTGCATCATTTTTCTGACAACATCAATATACCTACTATTGGTCAGAGCCAAATTTCAAGCATAAACAAGGTCAAGTACACAAAAATATAAAGTACTGAAATAGATTTTGGTTTCAACACATTGGCAGTTCCACCGATAAATAAAGTAATTGCTAGGACCACACATTTAAAAATACAGCACACACTAAGGCATATTTTTTATTGTACACCTATGCTCAAATTTATTTTATTATTTACTTAGTGCACTGGCAGGCAATGCTTTGAGAATTAAAAGCACCCTTATAATTATTCAAGGGACTTCTCACTATTTACCTGCTTAGTGTTATGCTAAAGATGTTTAATGGTTCTTAAGTGTATTGAAATAATATGCACATCTATCACTATATTAAAAAATAAACACATTTCTAAAATGCTATGGCTTCTCTCAAAAGGATTGAAAGGGAACAAAGTGTACTTTTAAAAGGGTTAAAGTAGTCCTCCAAACCTACTGCAGAACTAGGAAGGAAATTAATTACCACAATATCATGCACTCTTTAGCAGACCTACTGCAAAGATTATGTAGAAGTCTCTAACTTTTTAAGATGAGAATAGCAGGAACAGTAGGCAAAGTAGCAGTACTAACCCAAGTATCTAATTCTCTGCCTCTCCCTAACAAATACTGATATGGAGGCACAGGCCGCCCATAGTCCTTGCTTTATAGCAGTAGTTTCCCTGTACTGACAAAATACACAGTGGAAACAAGTCCCAATCTGCCACACTACCTCTACTGCCTCTTCACCAACTGCAAAAGCCAGGAGGGGTGGCCAGCAACCAGAAGAAATAAATCCCCTTTATATCTCCAATAAAGCCTGTCATGGGAGCCTGCATGTACCTTTGCACTTGGTGTCTGTATAACTCAGGTAGAAATGATCAAACAATAAGAACATGCTGTTGACTGGACCAAACAAGAGAATGCATCTAAAAAAGTTATGAAGGCAAGCATGGGGGCACACATCTATAATTCCAGCACTCCAGGAGGTTGAGGCAAGAGAACCACAAGTTTCAGCTCAATCTGGTCAACTTAACAGGACCCTGTCTCAAAATAGGGGGAAAGAAAACATAAAAGGACTGGAGATGTAGCTCAGTGCAAAGGACCTGGGTTCAATTCCCAGTACAAAAAAAAATCCAAAAAATTTTAAAATAGTATTAGAAATAAACTGTCATTGAGTAGCCAGCACCCAGCAGCTAAAATTCAGGTAGCACACCAGTGTTTTGTTATTCCACACATGGTAACATTACTATTATTTACATTTAATTTTTTTTTTAATATACCACCACAACCAGTAGAGGTAAAGGTAAACTTTTCAGTTGAATCATGTCCCTATAACCAAGAGTCACCTGTAAATTAGCCTATGAAACCACACAATCTTGCCCACCTGAAGGACACAGGAAGGACTCTAGGGAACTTGACCAAGTCACAACAGACACCAACCACAAAGTACTAGGAGAGACACATAGTGACACAAAAGCACCCAGGGAAAAACCCCAGACCAAAGACTCTATGGACAAAAACAAAACCCAGTCTCTACCTCACAAAAAATGGGTAGTATTACTTATGTAAACTGGCAAAAACAAAAATACGAACACTTCCCTAAAAAAAAGGTGTTTCACAGTTAATGTTCCAATTTTCATAATCTGTTATCTCATATAATATGGACACCTACAATCAGAAGCTTTTCTGGATTTATCACACAATACCTCTCATTTGTCACCAGCAACCAGGAAGTATAATCCACTTTTCATCATTGAACAAAGTGTCTCTGAAGATAACTGGTTTACACATGTTCTGACCGAGGCTGTTATTTTTCTATGTAATTATGTAAATAATTTATTCATTTCTACCACACCCATCAGATTGCAACCATTTTCTAAAACACACTCCCTCCAAGTGGGAAACACAATCCTGGGAACATTAGGCAGGCTCTCTTGGGAACCCAAAGACCTTGTCCCAATACCTAACTAGCGACAGAAAATGGCCTCCATAAGAGAAGACAGAGAAGAACAAAATGTGGTGAAGTCTGGTTAGGGAAGGATTCTGTGCTCAACCTACGGTGAACAAACTCCTACGAAGCACTACATATTAGCCAAGAAAAATGTGGGACTTATTAGGAAAGCAACAATGTTTTTCCCTCTCCACCCTCTGGGCTCACTGTAAACTAACACAGAGGTGGGGAGAAAGAGCTAGCAGATTATTTTTGGAAAGTTTTGGAATGCCACGAGCAATGGAAAGAAGGCTAAAACAATGGTTATCATGGTCCACTATCAACAATCTCAGTCATATGTTCCAAGAACTCATGATCTTCCTCCTCACAACTGATCCACATCAGATGCTCCCTGTCTCCATGAGCAGTACTACCAGCCAGCCATCTGCTAGAAACTTCCAACCCCTAAGACTTCTCTCCCCCAGGACACATCTAACCTCAAGCCTGATTCTCAGATCAGTCCACTTTTTGTCCCCATGGCCAATTTAGTTGCTATTTTACTATCCTGTGAATGGCAACAAAAGCAGGCAGGATATTATCCACAACCTATTTCTCCTTGCTCCACCTACCCACTAAATCAGTCTTCTTCAAAACACAATTCTCTTCACATCAAAAGCGCTTCATACTCATGAGTTACTCCTACTGCTTTCTTCAAAAATCTGAAATTCTTTGAGGCAGTAAGTTCCCAAGTTCAAGTTCCACCCAGGCAACTTAGCATAACCCTGCTGAGAGAGAGAGAAGGGGCGGGGGGAAGCAGGGGATATATTTCGGTGCAAAGTCCCTGGGTGGTTTAACACCACCACCAAAACACAGACACACACACAAACACACACACCTCAAATTCCTTGCCCTATAAATCCTGCCACAAGTTGGACAGTGCCTGCCTCCTCTGCCTCTTGAATCTCCTCTTGAAGTTCCTGAGGAGACCTTAAGCGGTAGCCTCCCTCAGGTCAGCTGGCACTGCCTGGGATGTCTTCATTCTATTTCCTACTGTTATGTGGGATGGCAGTGCTAACGTTACTTCCTAAGGAGTAGAGCCCCACACAAGTGGAATCTCAAAGTCACAAGCTCTCACTCTCATGCATCTAGTGTTCACTGCACGGCACGTATAACCTTGCAGCAGTTTTATTTTTTGTGTGTCTACCACATCTTCTCATGTCACCACTGCTTCCAGTCTGTAGCACTGCATCTTTCAACAAATAGCTGAATTGATGAACAAGAAAACAGATGAAACAGGAAGACCAATCAGCATCCAGATTCACTTGTTACAAGCCAAGCACGCTACCTACACAGGTACCGTGAAGTTCAAAGGGTCACTTAAAAAAAAAATTGCCAATTTCTTACTAGCATAAGCAAACAAGTCTGAGAACCAATCACCCTTTCAGCTTTTTACCAAGTATGTTTCTTCATTAACAGTCTACATTTTTATTTTTTTAAATGATGTTCTTAATTTTCAAAGTAAAAACAAAACAGATCTACCAAAAGATACTTCTCTGAGAAAACAATCATGTCGCCATTCACCTAACATTAGTTAAAATGTACAGGAATCTACTTATGATAATGAATACATGCTTCTAAACTGAAAACAGTAATCAAATCTTGGAATAATTATCTCTGCATTTTTCTAGATGGATAATCATAGTTTAAAAAACAAAAAAGGAAATTTCAAGCCCGGTATAGCCAAATTATTATTGGCTTAAGTACACCTTTAAGAGCTACGTTCTCATATGCCGTAGAAGCCTAAAGCCAGATGTACTTGTGAATCACAGAGGAAGGAACTAGACTCCTCCACAGCCAGCTCAGCCCCCTAACAAAGAAAGACAAACCCAGTGGCTCTCCTCAGGGGCACCGTGCTAGGCACCAGGAAGACAACCTCGACCAAGAACTCTGCAAAAAATGGGTGACCAGCCAGAGACAGCTTGTTCAATTAATCTCTCTGGGCTCTAGTTTCTTAATTTGAAAAATGAGAAAGTTCAACCGGCTCTCCAAGGTCCTTGTGCTCCAAATATAAAATAAATTTCTACTTGACAGTATCACTGATTTTGTATTTATCGTTTCAATCACACAGATATGATTTCATTTTAAATTGCTAATATATTGGTGCAAGTAAAACACAGAACAGTAATACAATAATCACCACTCCTGCTCCTCACCACCATCACAGCAACTATGAACAAAACTGCTCTACCTGCAACCTGACTATGCCCAGACGGAAATAAATCATTCCATCTGTATGTTTTGTGGGAAAAGTAAGCGATCATTCCCAATTTCTTTTATATTTTAACATCATGTCATCTTTTTCTGTCAAAGATTTAACAAAAGTTTGCTCAAGAAAGAGGAATAATTCATCTTTCAAACTAATGGAGCCATAATGGTTTTAGAAACCTGATAAGAAAAAAAATGCTAAGTTCTACACAAATGTGTCCATGTGAAGGCAACTGAGATTCAGAGGACCGGTATGATCCTGACATCATCGCCAACATCACATCACCAAAAATGCTTCTTTAACTTACAGGAGCATCCCTTTTTAGTGAATTTAGCTATGCAACCCGTATTTATGTGCCAACTTGCTTTACAGGTAAAAATCATTTAAATTCTAGAAGTGAGTCATTTTCTTACGAAGATGAAGTTTTAAGAGCCATTTTTTGTAGTCACACTTTGCTCAGCCCTAAGCATTTTAATTCTTGCAACGCCTTATTTATAGTGGATGTGTATACGATGGCGATGATGCTCAGTATCAAACCTAAAAGGCGATACCTAAATAATGAAGGATAAAATATAACTCGTGCCTGCAAAATTAATCTTTAAAAAGTCAAAGACAAGTGTTTGGTTCCCACAGAAAGAAACCTCTGTCCTGGCAGATGGTAAACTCTCTGAGGGTAAGTAGAGGGTAAGTAGTACCTCTAATTTATACTGTTCTGTGCACAGAAGACTTGCCAAAGTTTGCTGAATGAAAATTAACTAAGTGGACGAGGGTTACACAGCAAGCAAACACTTTCTTACACATGCTCCCAGGTTTGAAAGGACACCCTAAGCTTGTCACTCTCACAGCTCTTAATGGGTTACACAGCAGGTACACCGATGAAAATACTCTTGTTCCTCTGACCTAACTGCATAAAAACTGTATTTAATTAATAACTTTTCATCTATACCAGGGAAAGGTTTAAAGTTTCTTTCGTGTGTGTACATCTCACGGTGTTCACTTTAACTCAACAAAAGTAAATCTAACTTATAAATCTCTCCTTTTGGAAAAAGTTTTGGAAATATTCTATGTCAAACCAACTAAAAACTAGACCAAGCCCACATGAATCCATAGAAGTACTATTTTAAAACTAAATTACTGAATACATTGTTTTGACTTTTATGTTTTCAACTTGCGAAAAAAAAGTATTAATTTCTTCTTTAAAAGAAAAATCACTTCTCTATTCTGCTTTCCATGTTAAAACATAGAGAAGGAATTTTTAAAAATTAATTTAAAAATAAATACACGATTAAACCAACAGAACTAGAATTCAGAGTACACATGTCAGTTTTTAAAAATTATATTCATTTCTGATCTACTAACACACTTGAACCTTGCAAGTATAAACCCAGGACAGAATTCATCAAATTTCAATTTACTGACTTGCACAGAGAGGAAAAAAAATAGGAAATATCAAGAGATTATAAATAATAACACCCATAGTGTCAGAAAACAACCTCCAGTCTTGAGTGTCACGCCGAGGAAATTCACCTGTTACAAGGCTTGACAAAAATCCACTCTATCCCTTAAACCAAAAACGGGAGAGAGTATCAATTTCCACTACTGCACAAAAATTTTAACTTGGCTCCTAGAACTTGCTGTCCAAGCCCTTTTGCACTTCAAATTCTCATCTTACTTTGTAACTTTTTTTCCCCTACATAAGTTTTTCAGGGAAAATAAACTTTTCGTGGGCAAACTAGAAGAAATAAAATGTCTCCTACTTGTCACCTCGAAAGCAACCGAGTCCTACTCCGTGCCCCAGCATCTAGCTTTCAGCCTCTTTATTATCACTGTCAATGAATGGGCCCCAGTCAAATGAAAGCTGCCATTTTAGGGTAAAGACTGGAGGGCTTCTGTTGTGCAACAGCAAGACAAAAACAGTGCGCGACAGATGTACTCCAGGGGCTGGGGGTAGGATTCAACTTCATAAAATCCCGGCTCAAGTTATTTCCGAAATACGAATCATCCAGCACTTAGACATTACAATCTAAATGTAATTATAACGGGGAAAATCAGGTGCCCACGCCGCTCAGGTCACAGTCAGTAAGATTTTTTTGTCATCCTTAGCATGGATCCGTGAGGAAATAAAGACATGTATTTCCCCCGATGGATTATTACGCACGATGAGTGATCCCCCCCTTTTACTGAAAGAGAATTGGGGGAATGTAACTCTCGACCCCACTTGCAAAAACGGCTTAAAATAAAATTCGTACAAAATAAATATCTGGGCCTCCACATAACCCTTTAAAAATAAATTAAGACGTTTAATGTATTCGAGAAACCAAACCCAGAAGATAGACACATTTTAAGCTAAGTTATTTAAATCAATTGCTAGATAATATACAATGGGAAACTAAAAAGTATACTTAGCAAGTGGAGAGCTGGATAGTGTATCTAATTCTAGCAATTCAAAAGGAAACTCTCCATGTGGGTTGCTACTTTTCTTTTGTCCATTGTCTGTTCAGAAGAGGGGGAAAAAAAACTAGTTTAAAACCGAGGCGTGAACAGTCTCCCAAAGTGACCTCCGGGGAAACCGGCTACCCTAGCCGGAGTACTCCCCGCACCGCCCGCTCCGCGGGGGCGCTCACAAAGCAGGCGGCCGGCCGCGAGTTTGGGGTGCGCTCCCACGGCGCGGGGCTCCTCGAGGCAGAGCCATCCGGAGAAAGGCGGCTCGGTAATGATGGCTGCTCCGGGCCGGCGGCTCC
>NW_004955444.1:18041934-18067664 GCF_000276665.1 Chinchilla lanigera
GCGGGCTGGCGTCGGGGCCACGTTTCCCCGCGCACCTTCCCGGGACGGTGCGCCGCCCGGCGGGAAGCGGGGCCCGCGCGGACCGGGCTCGGCGTCCGGGGTCCTCCGCAGGTACCTCCACTTGAAATTATTTTCCCACATGAAATGATTTTAGAATGCACACATTCCGCCTCGGACACACTCACTCCTGCCTCTGCCCTGCTTTTCCTGCCGCCCCAGTGACAGGACAGCCGGACCCACCACGAAATGAAAAACTTTGTAACTAGATGGCGTCGATTTTCGTTGAAACTGTTACCACGCTAAAAATAAAAAAAGGAAAAAGAAAAGGCGAGAGAGCGCGATGGTTATGAAACAAAGAAATAGGATGTGTGCCCATTATTAAACGTGTCAGGACTAGAATGTTTTAATCATTGCTTGACCAATGTGGCACTTGTATATGATCGTCTAGTCTTAAATTTCTCACAGCCTGATTCTATTACTCTTCCTAGTACAAAGTATTAATCTTGGAGAAATTTTTTTACTAATTTTCCTTTTGGAAATAGATCTTCAAAGACTTATTTAGCACCTGCGATATGCAAAATATTGAGCAAGTAAAATCTATAAACCGTTAACAGTTGTAAACTAAAATGATTTTACTAGGTTAAAGTTTGCACTTAATTTTAAGTCAAGGAAGGAACTCATATCTACCAATGATTGTCCTGTGACGGAGTGCAGGAACTTGCTATGAGTGACTCAAAATAGAAAAATTATGTAAAATGTACTAATCTCATGCGTGATTTGATGGTCATTCCGCCTATAGTGCTTAAGACTGGAATAGCAATATTTCTGTATCGACAAAACATGTATCAGAGCTATTCTGTTGTGTAAGTACTATAACTATTTAACAATTGATTATCCTACTTACCAGAAGGATTTATTTACTGGTAATACTAATAATTTTATAAATATCTGTCACCTTATACTGTAGCTTATTAAAATACACTGTCATATGCTGAGTGTGGTGGCACACACCTGTAATCCGAGCACTTGGGAGGCTGAGGCAGGAGGATCGCTGTGAATTTGAGGCCAGCCTGGTCTACATAGTTGAGTTTAAGCCCAACCTGAACTGCACAGCGGGACCCTGTCTCAAAAAGATAAAATAAAATGCACTGGTTTCGGCTCTCTTTCACGTCGTAGTTGCGTTGTGTTTTAAAAGAAATAAACATTGTAACCAAGGGGTTTACAGATAACACAAAGATTGACAACACTGAAAGAATTCTGACATTAAGAAATCTGAAAATACTAAAACTAAACTCTACTTTTTTTATAGCTCCGTATCACAAACCAAGAAGCAGAGCTGGAAATTCTGAGGTTAAACTTCCCTTTCCACTCCATTGGTGTCTCTGGATGAAAGCCTATGGGGGGCTTGCTGCGTGTGTGAGAGTGGTGGAGAGCGGGTGAGAGGAGTTACAGACGGGACACCAAACTGAGAAAGAAACACCAGCGCCTGACTAGAGTATAATACATTTTTTTAAATGATGTGACGTAAAGGAAATTATCTTACTTGTTACATCATATTCCATCTCGACATCAGATGTGCGTTTATTTCAAGGCAATTTACAAGCTACAAAAATGTTACATCTGCCCATCTTCAGAACATAATATTACAGCTAACTGTGAACAACAAACAGCATTAGGTGACTAGGAGTAGGTCCCCTGTGTCTTTGTACATTTAGCCACTAAGTTAGGCAACTTCTTGGAATACACTGTACTAGGAAAGGCTGCGTCAGTAGACACTGGAAATGCAGCCCTGCGGCCCTCTCTAACTTACTCTCCCTCCTTACTGTGGTGCTCGTCCTGAATCATAATACAGAGGTGGAGGCTTTTAGGGATAGGTTTGGTGTGGAGCTCTAAGGGCCTTGTAGAGCAAAACCCTCAGGGCAAACTCCTAAACAGCTGTCCTACCTTAGCCCTGCTCCCACTCACCCTCACCCTCCTTAAGCCTGAAATGTCTGCTACCATTTGCTTCACTATTGAAGTTTTCTCAATGACAATAATTAGAATCCACAAACTTTCCCTGTAAGTATGCAAACACCTTAGAGCAAGATAAGAGGATAAAGGTCACTCACACATGAGTAAAAATTAGTTCAGTGGGTTATCTTTTTTTCCCAACACCTAGTTGAAAGTGACAGATTTAGAGATTTAGTTATTGTTTCAAAATTGAATGCCCAAGAGGTTTTGATAGATGCTGAAAATACAGCAGTGAATAAAACATACATTTCCTGGCTGGGCATGGTGGTGAATGCCTGTACTCCCAGCACTCGGGAAGCTGAGGCAGCAGGATTGCTTCAAATTCAAGGCCAGCCTGAACTGCTAGTGAAACCCTATCTCAAAAAGACAAACAAACAAACAAACAAACATTTTCTGCCCTCCTGGAGTTTTCAATCTAATAGTTTAGGAGGTTTGCTGGTCTTTGAATTTTGTGTTTGTTTGTTTGGTTGGTTTTTAGCATTGGGGGTTGAAACCAGGACCTTCAGGCTGAGCTACATACTCAGCTTTTTGTTTTTTTTTTTTTTAAATTTTGAGACAAAGTCTCACTAAGTTGCCCAGACTGGGTTTGAACTTGTGATCCTCCTGCTTCAACCTCCCAGAGTGCTGGAACTATAGGCATGCGCCACCACACCTGACTGAGTTGCAAGTTTTGCTCTAGTAATAAGAAAAGAAATGGTAATTCTACAGTCAGAATAGTTGGAGAACAGGCCAGGCCTGCGTCAGTAGCCCAGGCAGATCATTGTAAAGAAATGGGGCGCTAACTGATGGAGTGGGCACCAACGGAGAACAGCTGAGCAGCCCAAGGTACCACAACCAATGGCAGAAAGGTTTCCCGAGCCACGTGAGATAGTGCGCACTTGCAATCAGCACTCTGGATGCTGAGGCAGAAGATCTCCAGTGCAAAGCCAGCCTGGGCTACATGGTTTGAAGTTAGCCTGGACTGCAGAGTGAAACTCTATTTAAAAAAAAAAAAAAAAAAAGCCAAATAAGCAAACAAACAAAATTTCTAGGCCCCATTAATGACTGGAGAGTCTCCTAAGAACTCAAAGTATGCTAACTGACCAATAGCTCCACTCCATTACTGACTACAACTATATCTTCATCTCTGGGGAAATAGCCCATAAAGTATCAAACTATAATACCTGGGGAGAGAAAAGAGGAGGATAATGTGAACATCCAAAATAACTTCTTCAACAGCTATTAAAACTTGAGCCAGGGCTCTTCTTCCAAAAATTCTAAACCTTGAAGCTGGGTGCAGTGGCACATGCCTGTAATCCCAGCACTTAGGGAGGCTGAGGCAGGAGGATCACTGTGAACTGGAGCCCAGCCTGGGTTACACAGTAATTTCAAGGCCAGCCTGAACTGCAAAACAAGATCCTGTTTCAGAAAAACAAAAGCAAAAGTTCTAAAATTTGAAAAATTATATAAATTACACTAATTCTAGTGTTGAGGGCATATTTTTATGCATTTTTGGAACTCTTTTGAAGTCATGTTTATAGTCAAATTGCACGTCCTAGAAATTAACTCTCTTTTGGGACTTATCTCTTCATTCCACTAAAAGCTGTTATTCTACTTTGTCATTTACCACATTTACATTCAAATGACTCTGGGTAGCTCCAAACAACACATTTTGCCCTTAAATGATAAGGGTTTACTACCACTGAAGCCATGCAGAAAACTGTAGACATATAGAGGGTTATAAATCCTGCGCTAAAGAAAACACCACAAACAAAAGTCTAACAAATTTTTCCTGCATTGGTACAATAATGGCATAATCTCCTATGATTTCATTTTTCATAAAAGAAAGAATCCAATTGGAAATGTAACCGTTGGTGTATTAGAAAATTTATCACCTCCCTTTACATGAAAACATTGTAAAATTACAGCTTCTCGTGTGATATTAGCTTTTTTTAGTTATGCCACTTTAAATTTCCTATTTGGTCACTCTTATGCCAATTAAAATGTACCTAGCTCTAGTTCCTTTGAATATTAGTTTGTTTAGTTTGTGCCCCTACGTTTCTAATATAGTATCTGAATGTGAATTGGTTGAATTATTTTCTCATGATTCTTTCCTTAAATTATTGTTGGGGAAATCTTCCTGTACTTTTTCATTTATCAAGAATATATGGTACAAAATGTTTACCAGTAAGTCCACAGTATCTCTTAAATAAGCAGATAGTATATTGGTTTAAACATCATTAGATAAAATTCCCATTTCATCTCTATTAGCCCAAGAGTACTGTAGAAGCTTTTGCAGGCAACTATCAAGGTGGATAAGGTCAAGACATCAATGAAAAGAAAACCACTAGGGGTAGAATTCCGCAACTGTTGCCTCTTAAAGACAGCAAGTTTAGCTGAGATTGAAGCATTCTTTCAGGAAACATTCACTGAATACTTACAATGTACCATACTCTCTACTATGGCAAGTCCGAGATAGCAAGTCCTGGTCCTCAAGGAGTTCATGGCGTGCAGCAATGTACGGAAAGGAGCGATTCCTGCTGCCTAGGACAGCATGGCAGGCTTAGGGAACCTTGCCCTGAGTCTTCAGGTGGCAAAGGAATCTGCCAAAACAGGGAGGGTCATGGGACCAAAAGGCACAAAAGGGATTCTTAACAGAGGACAAAGAGACTTGATGGTCCCCAAACCACATGAACTCAGGTTACAGCAGTGGCTCCATTGTGAGTGACACAGGAGGCAGCCCTTTCCGCTGGGGCTGTGTGGTACACAGCACCCTTCCCCATGAGCAAGCTGCCTTCCTTTGCTATCCCGAAGGTCCCATCTCCATCAGTACACGCTCATGTTAAATATTGTTCTCTTTTGTTCTATTGGATTATGAGCTACTGCACGGCAATGACCACCTTGCTCTTCAGCCCCCGAAGTTAGCACAGACCCTCCCATTTAGACAGTGCTGGATCAGTGCTTACATGCTTGTACAAGGGGGAGGGATGGCAGCTGGGAGGTGGGGAGGTAGGAGATCACCCTGGGAAAATAGGGCTGAGAAGGCTGGATTTCACTCCAGAAGTTTGAGGCAGTCACTGAAGGGTTTTTAGCAATAGAGGAACAAGCCAGATCAGTGCTAGTTCTCTCCAGAATGAAGAATATGGAAAACTATTCCCTCAGTGGCAAAAAAAGCAAGGAGGATCTCTAAAGACAAAAAAATAGAGGCAGGGAGGAGGCTGCTGGTCGTCATATGAGTAAAAGGAGGCAGAAGTAAAGAACCACTTGGCCGAGTGGTGGAGGAGGCAGTGTCCCTCCCGGAAGGAGCGTGAGAGGCGCGCAGGGCCCGAGTGGCACAGCCACCAACCTGCTCTCCGCTTCCTCGCCCCTTCATAGCCTCCCCTCAGTCACCAGTGACTATTGCAGGCCTTGCTGTCGCCAGATTTATCCCAAGTGATACTGGCAGTCTCTTAAGCATACAATTGTCTCCATTTCTAGCCTACTATATGGGGGAAACTCCTAGTGCTATGTTAGTAACTAACGAGTATAGCGCCTAACATTTAAGAATGTAATTACAATGCCAATGGGGGCATTGCTGGGTAGTGATAGGTCAAGAGGGACAACTAATTTTGTTTCTGCCCCGATAGGAAGGGAAGGCATCAAGGAGGATATGACATTTAAACCAAGCCTTGCTGGGCTCTGCAGATGGTGGGGGGTGGAGAGGCCCACCAGGCAGGAACACAGGCTGAAGGAGACGTGGGGCAGATGGCTGGTGTCAGCACTGCAAGTAATTTGGCTCGGTGAGAGCATAGCACACAGAGGGAAGGAAGTCAGGATGGACATAAAAGGTAGGACCAGCTCAGAAAGGCTTTGTAGCATATTAAGAAATGTTTATCCCATAGGTCACGAAGAGCCATGAAAAATGCTCAGAAGGCAGGGCATTGTGGTGTGATGCAATCCTAGCTACTTAGAAGGCTGAGGCAAGAAGATTGCAAGTTTGAGGCCAACCTGAGCAATTTAATGAGACCCTGCCTCAGTTTGAAAAGGGCTGGAGCTGGAGCTCTGTGGTAGACTCCTTACCTA
Source organism: Chinchilla lanigera (assembly GCF_000276665.1). NCBI lineage: Eukaryota > Metazoa > Chordata > Mammalia > Rodentia > Chinchillidae > Chinchilla > Chinchilla lanigera. Next base: position 18,047,986 of record NW_004955444.1, read on the forward strand.
ATATGTTCATGGTCCTAGGTTCAATCAGCCAGTACCACAAAAAGGGGGGAAAGTAGTAGGGAAACATGAATGCAAATACATGTGTGTTCACTCTGTGGACCAAATCTCGGAGCAAATTTGGAGCAGATTTCACAGTAAATAGATGTTATGGTTTGTGTCTAGATGTTCCCCCAAAAGCTCATATAGTCACAGGGGGCAGGCTTTTCAGAGGTAGCTGAATCCAGAGTTTGTGACTGATTCATAGTGCAATGCTGGGATTAAGGGTGCTGGGATTCAGACGAGGTGAATGCTGGATCAATACACTGATTGGATTGACACTATCCTAATCCCAGCAATCTGGATAAGATACAAAGGGACAGAGAGAGGCTTGTTCCCCTCTTTCACTCTTTTTGCTGTCTTCTGCCGCCATGAATGTTTTGCCCTCTGTGCCATGTGCCACCCTGCCTTGGAGCCAGCTGACTATGGACTGAAACGTCCACAAACTGTGAGCTAAATAAACCCTTCCTTCCTTCATTTTGAGTGTTAGGCTTGTCTGAGTGATGAGAAAAGTGACTAAAACGATAGATACCAGTGATGACCCAGGTATCACACGGTGAGGTACTCAGGGAACACAGGTGAGAGGCATTGAGCTGATGTGTTTGTTAAACTGTGGTGAGTGAATGATGTTTGGATATAGATGGCAAGGAGAAATAAAGATTATTTCCGAGTTTCTACCCTTTGTGACTAGATAGCTAGTTGCAGCACTAAGCAAAATAGAGAGTAGGGACAGGAACAGCGTACAGAACACAGGGCTATAGTGTGGAAATTCAAGGTCATTTGTGGGATACTCAAAAGTGGGGATGCTCATTAAGTAAGAGATGAGAATCTAGAAAATTAAGCAGGTCTAGAAATGTAGGTGTGAAATTACAAGGTATGAAGCCTGGTGTAGTGGCACATGTCTGTAAGCCCAGCACTTGGGAAGCTGAGGCAGGGGAACCACCGCAAATTCAAGACCGGCCTGTACTACATAGTGAGTTCAAGGCCAGCCTGAAGTACAGAGTGAGACCCTGTCTCAAAAAACTTTTTAAAAAAATTGCAAAGTATGAACAGTACTAAATCCATTAGAATGGATTAGACTGCTTGAGGAAGCATGCACCAGGCAAGAAATCCAAGAGATGAGAGAAATCTTTTTCAGTGGCCTGTGACTTCCATTACTGTATATCAAACTACCCCAAAGCTACCTACTGACTGAAAGCAACACATTATAATTTGTCAAGTAGGATATTTGGGATTGAAATAGCTGAGGTAATCTCTCTCTCTCTCCCCTTCTTTTTCTCTCTCCCCTTTCCTCCCTCTTTCCCTCTTCCCTGACTTTTGTTCTATATTTTGGTCATCCTGATGACATGTCACTCTTCATGGAGTTTTCCAAGAAGGCAAGGCCCTGGGCCCGTGCACTTGTTGGGCTTCTGCTTGCTACCATGCACGGATGTTCCACTGACCAAAGCAAGTCTTACAGTCATCCCCACAATCTCTGTGGCAGGGATGGCACACACCCAGAGGTGTGAGTCATGGGAGAGCATTATTTAGTCATGTACACACATGCTAAGAGGTAGGCAGGAAAAATTGCAATGGGAGACCCTAAAAGAGAAGCCGTTGAAAGAAAGTTGCACGGACCGATCTGAAAGGAAAAGTAGGACGTGGAGGTGTAAGACTCTCTGGAAGAGAAGGGACAGGCACCCAAGGTCACATGGAGATCAAGCGGGAGAGGAGTGAGGATGTGCGCTGAACGTGGTCACTATGAACCTTTCCAGGTTCACACGCTGAGGGTAGAAGCTAGACTGCAGACCATAAGAAGCTAGGGGGAGTTGAGGGTACTGGGGGTTGGTGTAGACTCGAGACTCCTGACTGGAAATGTGGTTGTGAAATGAAGGAAGTTGGTATCAAGGAGGAATTCATAAAAAAAGCAGGCAGTAGTTTTTGTTTTATTTATGTATTTGTGTGTGTGTGTGTGTGTGCGCGCGCGCGCGTGTGTGTGTGTTAGTAGATACTGAACCTAAGGCTTTTGCACAGAGCCGCATACCCAGTTTTTCTTTTTTCTTTTTATTCTGAGACAGGGTAATTGAAAAGCTGCTCAGGCTGGTCTTGAACTTGTGATCCTCCTGCCTCAGTCTCCAGGGGAGCAGAAATGACAGGGTTGCACCCCCATACCTGGCTCCTCTTCTTCCTTAAAGCATTCATCATAAATAGAACATTGGATTTCAGTTTTTCAGGCCCTGCACAGACTTCATTTTACAAGAGAGGAAGATGAGGCTTCTAGAAGTGCTCAAGGTTACCCTGCTATGAATGATAGAGATGGAATCCACTGCTAGTCTTTCATCACCACAGCTCCATCACTTGAAATTTAAGGACTGCCAGAAAGCCACTTGTCTTTGTCACGATCCACTGTGAATCTGAACTCCATTGCACCCAGTTGTTTATACTTTTCTCTGCTTTAGAGGAGAAAAGTTGAATTTGGCATCAAATCTACACTGCGACTCCCACAAGATCTTGCATTAGGCTGTAGGTCAAGATAAAATTGACTGGAGAGTTACTCAAGCAATTCTGATTAATCCCATCTCTTGGTAGAAAAACTGGCTTTTCCCTGCCTAAGCACTCCAGGTTGAAATATGGCCATCACAGGTACCCACGTGGATTTGCGAGAAGCCAGGTCCTTGCCAGCACAAGTCCCTGGCATTCAGAGACACTCAACTAATGTTCATGGGCCGTGTGTGGCACCCAAGGTGCCAGGATGACTGGGTATGGAGAGACAAAAATCATGTTTAGAAAACATTTTGTGCACTCGCATCTGAAAGTGGAACATTCCTAATTTTATCTTAATTTGTATTTTGACATAGTTAACTTCCTCCAAAGTAATCACTTTTTAATATGCTTATAATGTGTTTATAATATGATTGAGCTGCTATACTGGGGTTTTTCATTTAGAATGCTGGCAAGACATCGTAGAAGACAGTTTTCTAGGCTCCCCTCTGCAAATCCTCTGAGTGTGTGATGTGGCTGTAACCTCAGCTCACGCGATGGGGCTTCCTGGGCTCAAAAAGGCAAAAGCTGACCTGATGCGAGCTTGAACCATCCTCCCTGCAGTCCCTTCCCATCTTCACAGCCGCTGTGGTGGGGCCCTCCCAAGCCATTGTCCTTCATTCCTAAGTCACCTGGGTCTGAAATAGATGAAGTACTCTTTCACATATTTCACATGCTGCCTGTTTACTCCTCTCTCAGCAAAAGAAAATGCAATGTTATCAGACACAACTCACAGAGAGTAAAACATGTGGACTCATCATGGCAAATATCAAGGCAGTGGAATAAGAATGACTGGCTATGGAGAAACAACACAATGTTCTGTGGTGTGTATTTCCCTTGTTGTATGGTTTGTTTGTTTTTGAGACAGAGTCCTACTAAGTTGCTCAGGCTGGGCTGGAACTTTTGATCCTGTTGCCTTAGCCTAGAGTTCTGAGATTATAGGTATGACCCACCATGCCCAGTTTTATGCTTTTTTATTAGTGTAAAATATAATCTAAAATATAGCATTTTAACCATTTTAAGTGTGGAAGTCTGTGGCATTAAGTACATTCACATTTATCTCTAGAATCTTTCATCATCCCAAACAGAATGTGTACCCATTACTAATAACTCTTCACATAATTATTCACTTTCTCAACACTAGGATAAACTGCCTGACACCTGCAGTTTAAAGAAGAGATTTATTTTACTTCACAGTTTCCGAGGGTTTAGTCTGTGGCTAGCTGGTTCCAAAGCAGAAGTTGCATCGTGAAAAGGTATGGCTAAGAAAAGCTGCTTAACCCATAGCAGCCAGGAAACAGACAGAGCGAGAGGGAGGGGCTAGGAACAAGAATTTACCCTCCCAGTCACGCCTCCAGTGGGTCACCTCTTCTGAGCAGGCCCAACCTCCTGCTGGCACAGTCAGCTCTGAACTCACCAATGGATGGGTCCACTAACGAGTACAGGGCCTCATGATCCAATCACCCACCCCAAACCCCACTTCTGAACATGAGACTTTGGGGTGACATTCTAGATCTAAATCATAATCCTCCACTTCCCCTCTTCCTAGCCTGACAATCCATTCCATTCTCTGTCTCTATGAATGTGACTATTCTAGGTACCTCATAGAAGTAGACTCATACAATATGTGACCTTTGGTGCTCGGTTTGTTTCACTTAGCATAATGTTGTGAAAGTTTATCCATGCTGTATCACGTCATAATTTCCTTTCCTTCTAAGGCTGAGTAATGTTCCATTTGTTTATCCATTTATCTGTTCGTGGACATTTGGAATGTCTCCACCTTTTAGTTGTTGTTCATAATGTTGGCATGAACATGGGTGTAGCATTGTGCCTTCTTAAGATTAGACCCATCCAGCTGGGTTCTGTACTCTGGAACTCCCCCTCCTGCAGACCAGTCCACACCAGCTCCCACTGTCTTTTTGTCCACTCCATGATGAGGATGTCCCCTTTTGGAAACATAACTGAGGTTGCTTCCTTGTGCCTTGCTGTGCTCTGTCTTTGGAGAAGTCCTCTTTGTCCTGAAGATTCCTGAGACCTGAGCTGCACTTGGCCTCTCCTGGGAGCCACTGCCCTGCATCAATACCCTCAGCCTGACTCTTGCTCTTCATGAACAGAGGTGCTGAAACTTTGAATGCCTCAAGGTCAAGCTTCCAGAACATGCTGTAGACAGTAATAAAGATATATTATAACATGGAAAATGGTAGCAAAAGATATACAATTGATTGGATAATGGTATAAGATTTTTCTCAAGCTATTCCTAAACATTAATATAAAGTAGAATTGCTTGAACTTGACTACTGATAAAAAAAATTTGCAATTGGTTATTTACTAAGATTTTCCTACATGAAAACAATTATATGGATCTGTGGGGGAACATACTAAAAGTAGACATATTTCCTCCATTCCCTCAGAAAGAGCAGCTTTAATCATAGAGACGTGGACCATGATAGCATAGCTAAGCAAGTAAACTATGATTTAACTTCAGAGTAGAACCTACAGTGGTATTAGAAAGAATGAGGCAGACATTTATGAGCTGATGTGCTATAATCTCCAAACTATACTACTACATGGGAGGAAAAAATCTAGATACAGAAGAATGGCGGTGGGATATTTGTAGCTGTGGAGAAATGGATGGAAGCATTCACACATGTGCACACATATGTTGTATGTATGTTTATGTGTACTTGCACATATGTGTATTTGTGTACACAATTTATGTCTAAGATGATATACCAAGAACTAATAATTGTAACTGCCTCTAGGATATGGAACTGTGGATGGAAGAAACATTTTCCCAGGTAGCTCCTTTAGTGCAGTCTAAGTTTTCTGTGCGCACATATTGTTTTCAAATTTTAAAGTGTTTAAAAACCAGGGATGGTGACGTATGCCTGTAATCCCAGCACTCAGGAGGCTGAGGCAGGAAGATCGTTGTGAGTTTGAGACCTGCCTGGGCTACAAAGTGAGCTCAAGGCCAGCCTGAACTGCATAGTGAGACCCTGTCTCAAAAAAGACAAAAAAAAAAGTGTTTACAGAATGAATGATGAAAGGCAATGTGAGGCAGGTGACAGATGGATAGTGGACAAAAAGTGCAAGCAGCTCTCACAGGAAGCAAGACTTACTGCAGGAGGGGCAGTAAGGTGACTCACGAAGAGGAGGGTCTTTGAATGAACTCCACAGGATGGACAGGATTGGGGGGCCAGGGAGGAGTGGTAGGGGAGTGGAATACGCCACCAGTCCAATTAGAAGGTACACAGCATGCAAACCTGAAGTCTTATGAGATAACTGACTGACCTTTGCCTGGGGTGGAGGAATGTGACGGTATTTACTTACTTAATGTATACCCCAGTTCCTTCCCAAATGAGTATTAAGAAGCTTGCAAGAGGAATAGCAATGCAGAATTATTACAGTAAAACTAAGCTGTAATCCCAGCACATGGGAAGATGAGGCAGGAAGATTGCTACAAGTTCGAGGTCATCCTGGGCTACATACTGGTTCAAGACCAGCCTGAATCACATAGTGACACCCTGGAGAGAGAGAGAGAGAGAGAGAGAGAGAGAGAGAGAAGGGGTGGGGGGAGAGGGAGAAGCAAAGTAAGAAACTGAATTAAGATTAGAGAAAAATGTAAGATTTCTAACCAAGAAGATTCACTAGTTATTGAATCTCACAATTGTATTTGAGTCTCCTTACAACCTGTGCAAAAAGGAAAACTATGAACATATAACTTTTATTATGGAAAGATGGTATCCCACCTCTTTTAGTGCCATTTCTATCACCAGATTTTGTAAGAAAGTGTCACATGGGAACTCACATGGGGACTGTGTGTCATGGCAAAAGAAGAGAATAAGCCAGGACGCTGCTCAAGGGCACCTCGGCTGAAGGTCTTCAGGATGCATGTGTCCACCGGTCTGTCTAAATAAAGTTCTAAAAGACTAGATGAATATCATGTCTCCAAAAGAAATGTCTCGAAAATGTCTTTCTCTGGGAGTTCTTTGTGTTGTTGGGAGCTTGCATATTTGAGAGAAGGCAGTTGGCAGGAACAGCCTGCATGGCTGGTGTTCTGCACTTCAGGTCCACGGCAAGTCACACGTCTTAGGAACCGGACAAACAGGCAGCAGTTTGAACATCTTCTTGTGAAAGTTGGGAGAGGTAGCAAGCTGTTTTCCTAGGGTGACAGGCAACTTCCCCTCTTCCAACTGTCCCAAGACAAGTCCAACATTATCCTCAGAGTCAAGCCTTGCTTTATTCCAGCACTAAAATTGGAGGGTTCATTTGACGGCACAGTATTAAATACTAAGAGTGTCAGATAGGAAATGGATATAAACATGTTCAAGTCAATTGATTTCCACAGCTATGGGGAAAACACCTAGTACTGAGCAAGAAGAACTAGGTTTGGAACCAGATGATTTAGTCTCAGAAGTTTATGCTTTCTTCCAGAGTAATATCCATTGAAGCTTTGTCAGTAAGGAAGCACATTAAAAAAGAAATATATGCTGTGAGTGACTGCTCATGGGGCAGTTTGCGGGGTGGGTCTGTGGAAGATGCTAGAATACTGACAGAGCCTGCATCTAGACAGTGAGTGTGAGGATCAAGAGGAGATTATGCTGAAACTATGTACATGAAGAACTGGCTTTTCTTCATGATTGACTATTAGGGTGCCTGGTTCAGTGGTTTATCTGTGTAGTCCCAGCTATTCAGGAGGCTGAGGCAGGAGGATCATTTCAGCCCATCAGTTTGAGGCCAGCCTAGGCAACACAGTAAGACCCACCTATAAACATAAGGATACTGGAGTGAGGAAAAATGGAAGATGACTCTGAGACCTGGAGCCTAAATTATTTTAAAGAACAATAGAATTATAATAGAAACAGAGGTGTCAGGAAAGAATACTTGTCTGAGGGAAGAACAATTCATTTGTCTTTACAAGTGTTGACTCTGAGATGATAATGAAATATCTAGAAGTTAGTCAAAGACAAAAGAACCAAGCCAAATACTGACAAAGTAAATGCATTTTTTATGAAAACTATTTAATTTCCCTAGGTATTACCTAGGAAGTTGTCTTGCCAGAAAATAAACTTGAATCAGAACAGAGTCTACACCTCACTACCGGTTTGTCAGATTTTAGAGGGAGACAAACATACTGAACAACATGGTGAGAATTCAGGCAATGAAATTCAGAATGGGAGACTCTGCCGGGATAAGAGATCTTCTGTTTTCAACAAACTGATTGCAAGAAAAAAAGGGAAAAGGAAAATCTAGAGATTAACTGAGACTGAAAGGGCCACACCAACGAAGTGTGACTAATAGGTCTTATTTGGCTCTTAATCTGGACAAGCCAACTCAAGAAAGATTTATGAGACATTTGAGGAAATTTGATTTCACTGGATATTTTCTATTAAGAAAATTCTTTTTAACTTTTAGGCATATTAATATTTTGTGGTTAAGGCTTATAAAATGAATTCCTTCTATTTTTGAAATATATGCAGAAATATAGATGTTGCTGCTTAACCACAGAATTCTGTGTTCATAGGAGCATTTCCTTATGCAGATTCCTCACATGAACATTAAAGAGCCCACTTACACAAATTTAAAAGCAGCTTTTTTTTGTTATCAAGGGACAAGATAAAACACAAGATAAATGAGGCTTGCATCACATGGCATAGTGTTTGACAATAATTTTTGTATATACGAGTAGAAGAGGGACATTCAAAATAACAATAAAAAGTAAATACATAAACCAGTAACATAACAGTTTGTTAGCAAGTATTATATACTTTATGTAATTGTATGTACTACATTCATTTGTTTGAAATAGGGTCTTGCTATATAATTCAGGCTGGCCCAAACTCTCCAAGACTCTCCTATACGAACCTCTTGAGTGCTGATATTATAGGCATGTGCCAACACACGTGGCTTGTACTATAGATTTACACAACTGGCAGAGCAGTAAGTTTGTTCACCACTGCCACCACCGCAGACTTGTGAATAGCATATTGCACTATATTAGGATGGCTGACATTACTAGGTGATAGGAACTTAGCTCCATTATAATCTTATGAGACTTCCATCATATACACAGCCAAGCACTAACTGAAATGTCATTTTGCTAGCATGGCTGCACTCACACTGAAGTGAAATCAGGGAGAAAGGAATAGAAGTAGTATGCTCTACCAGCAAAACATCAGTGCTTTGGCATTCAGTAAACCTGGATTTGAGTCCAGCTCTAAGTCTTAGCTTTGTCATATTGAGCACATTACTTACCTCTGTAAACTTCTGAGACCCAGTTTCTTTATCCCAGTTTCTTTTTCTTTATCAGTTTCTTATGTAAAGTGGAAGTAATAATTGCATCTACCTCATAGAAATCATTGTGAGGGTTACACAAACTCATGCATATAAATCACCTATATTTGTATACGCGTGATACAAAATAAGTGCTCATTAAATGTTCACTACCAGTATCGCTGTTTTATTACTACATAGCATGCTCATAAGAAATAAGGGCAGAATCAGGGTACATAGTGTGACAGAGGCAAGAGAAAACTTTAAAGAAGGGCAGTAACAATGGTGCCATGCTAGAATCAAGATTAGGTCATCTGGAGGTCAACGATGACATCACCATGTTGCTTTCAGGAAGAAGTGGCAAGTGCACCCAGATGACAAGGAATTAGGCTAGAAATGGTGCTGGAGCAATGGGATCAGTGGCTGCTGTGTGTCTCCTTATTTGGTGACGAAAGGAATAAGGCAGCAAAGAGAGCCCAAAGTAAGGGGGCAGGCAGAGAGGAAGCTGCTTGCCGAGCCGTGGAGGATGCTGGGCAGGAGCTGTGTGTCCTCAGCCAAGAAAGAGAGACGAGGGGCTGGAGTGGGTGACCCTGTGCAGAGGTTAGAGGTCTGGGGAGGATGATTGACAGCAGAGTAGCTTTGACAAGTAAAAGCCAGACAAAGCCAAGAGAAAGCCTGGATTTTGGAGGACAGTATGGAAAGGACTGTGAGGGAGGAAAAATACTAGGAGAAACAAGTAGGGAACAAAGCAGCACACAGAAGTATGGGCATGAGAGTGAACACACAGGTAAGCACAGGGTTTGACATTTGGGCTGGTGGCTGAGCACGACAAGGCTGGTGATGAGGCAGAGCAGGGTCTGTGGAGTGCAGGCTGGGTCCAGCAGGGACAAGAATGGAGCAAGTGGCAGTCTGCACTCTGTCCTGTCATGGAGACTGTTCTGTAGCCTGAGAAGATATTTCCTCCTGGGTGACTGCAGAAGGGCATTAACTGACACCCGTGAATAAAGCTGTGTCCCCAGTGGCCCATGGTGGAATAGAGCCCTCCAGCTGCTCTGGGCGGAACTGCAAGTGCCTGAAAAAGCTCAGAGATAGGCATGTTGTTCAGAGTTCAGGAGAAAATGCAAGACAAGCAAACTCAGACAGCAAGACGTGGGGGTCAAAATACAAAGGGCCAAATACAAATAGCAAATAAGTATAGGAAAAAATGTTCAACATCATTGGTCACTTGAGATATGCAAATTAAAGCAACACTGAGATTCCATTTCACCCCAGAAAGAATGGCTATTATCAAGAAAACAAACAATAACAAATGCTGGAGAGGCTGTGGGGAAAAAGGAACCCTTCTCCACTGCTGGTGGGAGTATAGATTGGTGAAACCACTGTGGAGATTCTTCACAAAACTAGGATAGATGTCCCACTTAACCCAGCTACTCCCCTTCTGGGTATTTTTCCAGAAGAATTAAAAACATCATACTACAGTGATATATATGCACCCATGTTTATAGCAGCACAATTTGCAGAGCTAAATCTTGAAAACAACCCAAATTCCCATCAACTGAAGAATGGATAAAAAAGATGTGGTATTTTTATACAATGGAGTATTACTCAGCTATAAAAAAGATAAACTCGAGGTTTTTATAGGTAAATGGATGCAACTACAGACCATACTCGTAAGTGAAATAAATCAGACCACATGTGTAAACATCATATTGTCTCCCTAATGTAAGAACCCAAAAGAGTAAATAAAACCCAACATGTACAACAGATATTATGAAAGGGAAAGAAATTGCTGAAAGGAAGGAACAACTCAGATGAGGAAAAGGAGTAAAAGAAAGAAAGAAAGAAGGGAATATATATATATATACATGGGATAATTATACTGCTGATGTCTAATGGTTTATTGAAAGGAATAGTTAATGCTTAAATTTTTTGACCAATTTTGCATGCTTCCATCTGGTAATCTGAACAACTCATTTGAAGACCCAATACGCAATGTAACAATCATTGATTAATTCCTACCATCTTGTCTAGTGAAGCTCTGTATCATTTCTAATGTTTTCTTAAACTTGTTTTTTGTTCTGTATAATGGTTTGATCAATCTTGCACTCTTACATTTGGCAATCTGAGCAACTTCGTTGAAGATAACAATGTGTAATATAACAACCACTGTTAATTCCTATCATTCTGTTTTGAAACCTTGTATCATTTTTATTGTTTTTGCTTTGTTTTGTTCTTGTCTATGTGTTTTATTTTGTTATTTTTAAAAATTTTCTTTAAAATAAAAAAGTTTTAAAAAGTGTTAAGTTGCAAAATATTTCTGTAAGCATTGATCCCTCCACTCTACTTATTTTTGTATGAGAGTTTCATTATTTTTGGGGGGAGGCTCAAACACAATCACACCGCCTCATCGTCCCGAGTGCTATGATTACAGGCAGGTGCCACCACACTTCCTATTATTTAATAGTTTACCTTCTGAGTCAGGCTTATTTTTGGTTAACATGATCTCCAGGTCCACCCACTTCTCCTGAAAATGGCATAACTTTTTTTTCTGGATTAAATGAGTTTATTTTAGTTCTCATCAGAACTTTTCACATACAAATATACATCTCCTAGGGTGGATGTGTACAGTGTCCATCCTTTCCCCAAAATTATTTCAGTCAGAGAAAACATTTCATAAAAATATCTCAACACATTTTGTGAAATTTGTCCTTAAGGCATATCTTATAGTATTTTCTTAAAAGTAATGTTTATTGAAAAGCAACTATACTTAATTTTATTTTTCTGCATCCCTGTAATGATGGGCCATTCGGCTGATCCTGTGGCACCTGGGGGGCTGTGAGCTGGGCCACAGTGCACATGGGCATACAGCTATCCCTAGTCTGCTGACTTTATGTCCCTCATGTATACCAAGGAGGAGTATAGATGGATCATATGGTATTTCTAATTTTATTTTTTTGAGGACTAGTATTGTTTTCTTACATTACCTGGTTGGGGGCATGTGGAAATGTAGAGATTTGCTTAGTGTAAAAACTACTGTCTAAAAGTCATGACATTCTGACAAAGGAGATAAAGAGTTGGGAAGAAAACATCTGAGTTCTAGATTATCTAGATTATGATGTTATCATACTTAGATCTTTTAAAAATACTGATATGGCCTTCCCTAATTTTGTTTCCTAATATTCATGGCTCTTCTTCTAAAGAAGAAAATTTTTAGCTAGGCATATTTCTTCTTAAAATATGGGTTGTATATTTTATCCAACCTCATAGGTAGGTGTGGTTAAGTTGTCTCAGTAGAGTATAACCAAAAATAGTGATCGGAAGCTTCTGGACAACGTACTTGAAAGGCAGTTAGTGCAGCTCTCTACCCTTTTTACAAATTCCTCCCTCTACCCTGCTGCCTGGAATGTGAGTCCAGCATCCATGGGGGACTACAAGACCCTGGTATAGCCTCAGGATGGAAAAGTAATGCGGGAATAGAACTGTTGAAGACTTCGAGTAGAAACATATTGGACCAGCACTGTCTGCCCTTAAACTTGTACAGAACTGTGACAAAAACCTCTATTTTTCTTATGTCACTATTATTTGAGGATTTTCGTTATGTGTGACCAAACCTATTTCTAATGATATACTAAGTAAAAACTTGCTAGTCATGGGAGGAGGGAATGTAAAAGGTAATGAGTTGATATTTCCAAGGTTATAATAAAAAATCTCAGAAGTAAAATTATAAGCTGAGTTATCATCAGTTACTCAACCAATACTGATGGTGTCAGGTGCTGTGTCAGACTCTGGAAATGCCATGATGAATAATCCATGGTCCCTGCTCTCGTGAGTCTCACATCTGGGCAAACTGTCCTTCAACTCTGATAGTGAAAATAAACAGGATGCTATACGCATACTCCTTCCTGCAGCCTGAGGTAAGGGCCAGGGAACTGTTTCTCAGAACTAAGGTCCCAGGCTGGGGATTTAGCTCAGTGGCCCAGCACCTGCCCAGCAAGTGCGAGGTCCTGAGTTTGACTCCCAGTACCAAAAAACCAAATAAACAAAAAAGAACTAAGGTCTCAAGTGAAACCCAAAGAGCAAATAGGAGTTTGCCAGACAAAGAAAAGAGAAAGCTTTCTAAGCAGTGGGATCTATGGGGGCAGCAACTTGGAACAGAGGAGCATCATGCTTCTGTTCATGCAGAACCACACAGGAACATGAAAAGACAAGGCTCGCTTACATGCACCAGTAGCCACCTAAAGTGCTGTGGACTAGAAATGAAAGGGAGTGAGGTTTTAGCTGGACAGGTAGAACGTGCCCATGGAAGGCTAAGGCAGGAAGATTGTAAGTTCAAGCCCCGCGTAGGCAACTTATCAGCTTAATGAGACCCTGTCTCGAAATGCAAAATAAAAAAGGCTGAGCATTGTGGCTCATGGTGAAGGCGGTGGGTTCAGTCGCCAGTAACCTCAACCCACCAAAGTCAAATTTTAGAGAGTAGAGGAGGAATTCCCCCAGTGCACTTGTAGAAAAGAAACGATAAACTTCACCATAGGCTGGAGACAATGAAGCGTTGGGCCCAGGGCACACAACGGTGCAATCGACCAGCCGTGTTCAGGAGCTCAGACAGAAGAGGGGTCAGAACTCGAGAGAAGGGAGAGGGAAAGAGTGAAGCATCTGGATGGAACAGGCACACAGGGAAACAATGAGAGAACAGAACCCCCATGAAGCTCAAGAGCAAGAGTAATAACATCAAAGTCTCTTGGAAATGTGAGGGCTTCCGGTGGTGTCCCCAGTGCAGAGTGCTGCAGCGACTGTTCTAGGTGGTGGTGGCAGCCATAGCAGAGCTTTGCTTGGGGACAGCTAAGGAGACACAGACAGCAGACACGGTTTAGGAGTGTGTATGGGAAGGGGGTTGAAGAACATTCCCTGGAAAGAGCAATGGTGGGAAAGGGGACCTTCCAGGGAGAGACTGGGGCAGAACTGACACTCAAACCGCTCTCCAAAGAAGCAGGTGCACAGTGCCGGGCAGATCACACACAGCAGGTCTTTGGCTGGCGTTCCCATTGTGTGCTTCCAGATTTGTCTGAAACATTTGTTATTACGGCAAAATATACATGACATTTACCACGTGAGCCATTTTTAAGTAATGTACAGCTCAGTCGTGTGGATTAAATTCATACTGTTGTGCAGTGGTCACCACTATCATTTTCTGGACCTTCTTACCCTTTCCTAAACTATACCCACTAAACAATAACTCCCCTTCTTAGTCACCTTCCCATGGCTGGGGCAAAATACCTGACATGCACAAGGTAAGGAAGGAAAGGTTTACTCCAGCTTGCAGTTGGTAGTTTCAGTCCACAGTCCTCTGGTTCCATGGCAGGGCAGCATGGCAGAGAAAAAACAGTTCGCAGTGTGGCAGGCAGGAGGCAGCAGCAACAGCAAGCCTTCCTTTCACTTTTATTCCATCCAGGCTACAAATTTGTTGGTGCCACCCACACGCAGGTGGGCCCTCCCATTATCTACACCCAGAACTGTGCTACACCACACAGTGGATTAATTTAGTTATCACACATCCTTGATCCAGCCAACTCCAAAAAGCCCCACCTGTGAGTGTATGAGGCTCTGCGGAGAGGTCTAGACACCAGCCCTAACGGCCCCCATCCTCCTCTCGCTCCCACCCTTTACTTCCTGTTTCTACCTTAGGTACCTCATCTAAGCAGAATCATAAAGCACTTGGCCTTTTGCGTAACAAAAGTTACTTTTAAGTAACTTACTTCACTTAATGTCCTCAAGGCTGATCCACACTGTAGCTTACATCCAAATGCCATTTTTTTAATTTTTAAAGTTTTTATTAGTATACTTTTGCTGTACATAGTGATACACTCATCATGGGGAGTTGGTACATGTACCCCACCATCTTAATTCTTTTTACTTTTCCTCCTCTTCCCCTCTCCTTCCTACCTCCACACTATTTGTTTTTAAGGCTGAATATTTCATTGTGTAGCAGATTTTGTTTATCCATTCATTCACTGATAAGACTTTTTTTCACATTTGAAGGCTGTAAGGTTTTTGGTCACTTGTAGTAAAAGCTTAGTTAAAGGAGCTGAGGATACTGGGGGAATTAGCAGGGGAAGGGAAAAACCCAGAGCCCAAAAAGGATCTCATCCTCCTGTCTCGTATAAATATGGACACTAAAGTTTGTAGAAGTATGAATGGCTTAAATTCACAGAGGATGCAGGTCTTCGGGCCTTGAGACTTTTAATCTAGTACCCATGCCCACTGCCACGCTTGCCTACTTCAGCTGAACTTCATGACAAGGAAACAGCTCAGGCTGGTGGAACAGATGCTGCAAGCCTGAGAACAGAGGTCCTGCAGAGGGCCACAGCAGAACAGAAACAGGGCTGGAGGAAGACGGTTCTGGGGTGAAACTGTCGAAGTGCCTTTGAGCCACCTCACTTGGTCATTGGGCCTTTCTGTACCTCTGCTTTTCCTGTTCACTCTGTGTATCCACTTTTTTTCTTTTCTTCATCTCATTAGGGCAAGAATAAACTTTGCTGAGCAGGAGAAGATTATTTAGGTGTTAGCCATCTGCATTCCAAGGAAGATGTGTATTTCAAGGGGCAATTTAAGAAAACTGAAAATGTTAGGACACAGAAGAATGAGCCTGTACAGGTAGAATGGCCGAGGGTGAGGGTGAGAGATTCGAGCATGAGCCTCCTTTGGTGCCCACTGGTAAGGCTTGCCAGAAGGTTGCAAAGAGAAGCACCTGGAAGGGTTTGCCCACCCAGGTGTTTTTTCCTTGCAAAGAATGAAGCCCACTTGCAAATGCGGTAGGGCTTAAATTTTATTTCCTTTTTATTTTGGTATTTTCACAACTTGATTTTCACTTTCTTGAGAAAACACATTTATTTTAGTAACCATACAGAGGACATCATAGCACTTTCCACATAATAAGTTCTCAGTCAAACCTCTGCATGATTCATCACTGCCCAAAAATTTCAAACTTGGACCAAGGCTTTAAGGATAATAGAACTGCTTTCACTGCTACTTTGCTACCTTGTGTCTCAGGTTTATTGTTCAATTATAGCAAATATATATTGTTGATGAGGAATATCTTTCTTTCTTAACCTCTGACACTGAGCACTGAACAAGATGTACTTCATTTAATACTTGCTTTTTTTTTTAATACTTGCTTTATTTTATCTATTGCATTTGTTTCTTCCCCACACAAAAATATTGCTTTGCTCTTGTATATAACACTTAGAGCACAACAAAATCTAGACTGTAACAGAACTCTCTGTAGACTTACTGCAACAGAACATACAAATCTCCTTTAGAGAATCATGAGTTTGTGAAGAGGCAATTTATTTCCTCCTCAGAATATTTTTATACTGCCTGTGAGAATTTTATATATATAATTTCAATCCTTCCTGTGGTATAATGTATGTTAGGTGATTTCTTTGGTATGCAAACATCAGACTGCTTACACAAAGATGGCTGTGACATCACTAAGGTGAATCTTTTTTGTAATTTTTTAGGTGATATAATCTTACAGAGCCACCACTGCATATTCTGTCTATTGGCGACTGAAACACTGTTACACATCTACTTTTATGATTTCCATGAGTAGCAAATTTCTCTAAGCCCAATGTGGACGTGTAGAACAGTGTCAGTAGTCAGCATTTTAAAATCTGCATTACCCTCATTTGATGCTTACATCAATACTATGAGGTATTTGTGACAGCAAACAGGCGCCTACAGCATAAATGTGGAACTTAAGTATCTAATGTAACTTGCAGAAACTATAAAATGGGTTTACTTAAGCCTGAGTCTTAGTTCCACGTTCCACATTCTCCCAACCACCCATTCTTGCGTCTCCGCTCTGCGTATCTCTAGCAGATTGGCAGTTTATTTTCAGTGCCAACTGACTGGAAATCTCTGCTAAAATCAACAAATGCAACAAATGGCAACTTGAGATCTCACCTGAAAGATGCGATTTTTTTTTTTTTTAAGATGCGTCTTTTTTGAGTGGTCATTTAACCAGGTGTGGTATGCTGCAATAAGGCTTAAATGTATTACCTTTCTACGTACACTGTTAAACCAGTTATTAAAAAGCCTGACTATAAACATTTAAAATAATTTTTTTACTGTTCCATCAAGTTTGGCAATAACATTTTAAAAATGCTTTAAAAAGTGAAAAATCCAGCTAGCTAAAATGTAAGAAAAGTGTTCACACTGTAGGACTTTTACCAAATTAGTGTCGAACACATTTGCTAAACTCAAAATTATGCAAGGCAGCATCCAAAAGAGAAGTCATTTCTCCAGTATTTATTTTTCTCTTATCATTTGTTTATAACAGTCATTTGACATGTCCTGTAAACAGATATGATACATACTTGGAGAATTTTTCCGTAGAAACAGTAAATAATTATAGTGCACAGCTCTGCTTTAAATACTGTTTTCATTAAATTAATGTGGCAATATAAGATATGTTATTAGCATAAAAGCATAGAAAAAAATTTCTTTTTATCTTTCTCTAGCTCAAAGTACACTACTGCTTGACTTTGTCTCATTTACTCTATGCATATCGTATTAAACAAATTCTTCTCCCTTCTTTATTTTTTTAACTAAATCCCCCCCCCACACACACACACACTTTAAAAGTGTAACAAAGTCAATAGACTAGCTGTAGAGTGGTGAGAAAATCAACAAGGATCTCCTTTAGAGTAAGGCTAAAGGGAAACAATTTGTAGTGGTTACGATTTATTTCCCTATCCTCCCCTCTAAATTCTACATTGCTCAACAAGGAATTCTTGTTTAAGTGTACTGGAAAATGTGTAGTACGGCCATGTTTAAAATACTATAGATTTAAAGGTACATAGGTTAGATTGGCTAGCTCGGAGCGAGCACAGGAAAATGAGACTTTCAATTTGTTACACTGACATCTCATATATACAAAGGAAAAATATTAAAAGTACCAGAATTAAAACAACAAAAAGCCAGTGCTGGGGCAATTTCTTAACATATTGACAATTGCTCTCCTAAATATTAATCATGAAGGATCTAGAATTCTCAGCTTATACTCTCCTTTATCATTATTATTTATTATTAATATTCTTCTTCCACTCCTTTCCTCAATCACTACTGGGACAAAGTTCTAGCTTGTTGCTTTAAAGTTGCAGAGTCTGAGTTTACCATGAACATTTCTGCCCATGGCACTGAATAGGGAGCCACGGCTCCACATTTCATTTCATCAGCCGCACCACACCATTGCTGCTAAAAGAGATTCCTAATCGTGACAAAGATAACAACTGAAACCTTGTATCAGGCTTTAAAAAACACAGTTATAGAGAAACTTGTAACTCAGAAAGAATTCAAAACAGAAAAATGTAACAATGAACCCACAGACGTCTAAGGCTAACCCTTTTGGTTTTCTGCGCTCACCGCCGTGCTCTGTGAGGGTTGTCGGCCGACCAAGCACTGCCAGGACCATCCGAGGAGCTGGGAACAATGGTGAGCGCGACGCAGCCCCTGCCCCGACGGGCTGGTGTGCGTGGAACGGCCAGGCGGGCCACCCGCAAGCACCCCGCGGCGGCGGTGGGCTACGGTCGCTGGTGGAGGCAGGGCTGCGCTCACCCCAGCTCTGGCTTTGGGAAGGGCGCGCAGGAAGGGAAGGACGCCACCACCTAGGGCAAGGAAACAAGGAAGCGTGGCAGCAGCTGGAGAGGATTCTCGCGGAGAGCAAACTGAAAGCTCTTCAGGTTGGCTGGGGCCGGGGAAGAGCGGGAGGAGTGGCCCGAGGTAGAAGATTCAGCCCAAGACGAAAGCGGAAACGGCATTAGGAGGGCCTTATAAAGCGAATTTTACGAGAAGGGACTTTGTCCGGAGGGCAACAGGAGCCCTTAAAATTTTGAAACGAGAGCGATACGATCGAAGTGAAATTAAAGCACTTCTCCGGTGGTGCAGTGGTGGGGGCGGGGCGGGCGGAGGCGGAGCGCGGAGATCACCTGCGGTGACTCAGGTCAGACACGCCTGACCTGCCCGGCATCCGCGTGGCGGAGTGACAGCCGGGCAGCACGAAACAGGGGTGCAAAGTGGGTCCGGGGCTTACTGAACTGGAGTGGGGGCCTGAGGGTCAGGCTGTCGCAATCCCGCTGCGGAGATGGGAAGTTTGCAGGATAGGTCTGGAGCTCTGCTTTGAACACATTTTAAGATTTCCGTGGCATCTCAGTTGCATGTGCCTGAACTTCAGGACAGGGGTTGTCTGAGGGCAAGACGGTGCTCGTCGGCCGGACGAGACCACGCAGAGCTTGCACAGACGACAGTGTGGTCCAGACGACTCTGCAGGAACTCCATGCACGCGCTGGACAGTGCTCGGATTTGTCTGTTCTCCAAGTGTACAGTGACTCCCCAAACGTGGTGCGTGGCAGGGAGGGAATGAGACCGCCAATTGTGCTGAGGAGAAATCACACTTTGGGGTAGGTAGCACTGCACCGTTTCAGCCAACTCACCCTCTGCCACCCCACACACTAACTCCGTGCGAATATGGAAACATACTCGCTCTGAAAGTTTTATTAGAATCATGGGAATGGATTCTGATTTTTAAATGCTTTTTGTTCCTTTCTCCAACCCTTACAAAATAGTAAATGACCAACTTTAATTTTAACAAGTACCACCATTTAAAATATGTAGTCAGTTTAAAAAACTGAAAAGAGTAAAATCTTACTGCACTACCAAGTAGCAAGTTTTAAATATTCTTTGTCCTGCATAAATGCAGTCGGCTTCTGGCTGTTGGCACACAAACGCCGCACATCCTTCCCGGTTTTCCTGTCTCCAGGACCGGCCAGGCCCCCTCCGGCCGCACCACCTGC
>NW_004955444.1:18068497-18071440 GCF_000276665.1 Chinchilla lanigera
GGCCCGGCTGTGCTGCGGTCGGAGCGGTGGCCGGCGGCGCCGCGCGGGGCCAGGAGGCGCCGGCTGTGATTGGCCGAGGCCGTCGTGAATGCAGGACATTGTCTGGTGGCGGCCGTCTCTGTCCCTGCCCGGCCGCCCTGCCCCGGATGGAAGTGGGTGCGGGGCGCGGGCCCGGTCGGCGATCGCCGCCCTCCCGGAGTCCCTGGAATGTGGGGACGCCGCGGTGGGAAGGGGTGACTTTCCCAGCACGGACTGTGAGAATGGCGTAAAGGTGCTGTTTAATAAATACAAAACAGTCTTTAACGAGGAAATAAAATTGTTACGTTTGACATAAAGGTTTCCCTTGAAATGAGTAATATTCAAGGAATCAAAAAAAGCCGGATTGTAAAAACGTCTTCTAGAGTCCTTTAATTAAGATCTATAATTAATCTCTCTTATGTAAAATTTTAGGCGGAATTAACTGGTGTTTTAAAAAAACACACACACACTGCTGTATGTCTCCTTGTTTTATTTAGTTCAGCCTATCTGCGCCTTATTTTCCCCGTGTGTGAAATGAAGATCACTAGACCGAATAAGCTCCCAAGTTTGTTTCCAAGCTTCCATTGTGACGATATTCTGATTCTAGGCTTACAGCCTTCTCATACCCTATGTATTTGCATCGTATCTCAAGGCCTTGGAGGACCCGAGACCTTTTAAAGAGCCCTTGAGGACAGTGTAGCTCTCAGATTATCTGTGGAAATACATGGAGGTTATTTAGCTAGAGTGAGATTTGTTAGAGTGTAATTTGGAGTAAAGGAAAAGTAGCAGAGAAATGTGTGGCGACCAGTGACTGAATAAGAGGATTTACTTTCTAAAGTTTTCTAGGTAACGGAATAGTATAATAAAGAATGACCATTTTTTCCTATTTTGTTACCAGTATTGAAGGAGTAGATAGGAAAAAATCGTGAAGAGTGGATGTAGAAGATGTTTAGAGAGCTTGGACTAAAGTATGTATACTTGGTGTTTGCTTTTTTAAAAACTGGTTAGAAAACAAAATTAAAAGGTTTGTGTTGCTACATAAGATTCTTTGGCTTCAGTTTCAGGCTTTCAAAATTTAAAAAATCCGATTTCATTTGAGCAAGTGATGGACTAGAAGTAAAGACTGGGAAACGACAAGTACAGGAAGGAAAGTATTCAGAAAAGATGAGTTCATAGCGTGAGTCATGGTGAGAGCCCTCGCCGGCTTTCTCATTAGAGGGATTTTTACTAAACCAGATATGATATTAAATAAATTTATTTCACAGACTTTCCTCAGGCCTATACTAACATGTCTCCTTTTTTTTTAACACAGGAGCTCACTATGTAGCTCAGGCTGTTCTATAACTGTGTAGCCCAGGCTGTCCTCTAACTTGAGGAATCCTCCTGCCTCAGCCTTCCAAGTACTGGGATTACAAGTTTGCATCACCATTCCTAGCTTGTCTTTATTTTTTAATGCAGAGAAAAAGGAAGAGATGCAAAAGGACATTTTGAAAATATTGTCAAACTTCCTCAAATGAAAACTGTCCTGGGCTGTTCACCATTTTCCATCACAATATAGGAATAAAAAAGCAGAAATTATCATGATATAAGAGCTCTCCCCAGAAATGAAGCATAAATACTGAGGGGTTTTTTTTTGTTGTTTTTTCAGGTTTTTTGGTACTGAGGGTCTAACTCAGGACCTTGCACTTGCCAGGCAGGGGTTTTGTGCTGCTGTGTTACTCCCCCGGCCTGTGAGTTTTTATTTAAATTTCTAGTATTGAAATTGTTGATTTTTATACTTAAACTGATTTTTTTAACTTAAACTGATTTTACAGTCCTTTTAGTAAGTGATTAAAATTTAGAGATTAAGCTAAGTGAAATAAAAAATTGTTTATAATAAGCACAAGCAACAGGTAATTTGATACAGACTACAGTATGCCTACAAAATAAACCTGACACTTTTCCAACGAGTCTTTTCCTTAGTGATTTTGCTTTAGTATTCCATATATAACTGTAGATTACATTATATATAATAATACTATATATGGGACACTTGGTATGTGCCAAACGCTATGTTAAGTGTATTAATCTTCAAAACAAAATTCTTAAGGGCAGGTATTATCCCCATTTTAAAGATGTGGAAACTAAAGTTATAGAGGTTAGGTCGTCTGCCCAAGGCCTGGTGAGTACAGAGCTGGGGCCCAGCTAAGATCTTGTAGGACTACTCAAAGTTATATGGGTATGTATTTTCAGCCACTCATTAAACAAACTCACTTCTATACGTGTGAGATTTCCAATCTATAGATTATTAATACCTTTTTTTCCTTTAGTTGCTGGGGATTGATCCCAGGGGCTGGTATTTGCTAAGCATGTGCTTTTATCAGACCTTTTGGACAGTTTACTTATCTAAACCTTTCTGCATTGGCCTTTTCATTCACTTATTTTGCAGGTAACACTCTTAATATGGGGAAGAGGACCAAGAGATGGATTGAAGGGAGAAGGAAAGGGAAGGGAAAGGGACAGAAAAAGAATTTAGATGTGTTCTGTACGTGCACCAACTTCCCACAGTGAATGTAATCTTTATGTACTGCAAACATGAACTAATAAAAAATTTTAAAAGACTGCTGTCTCTATTTTGCTACAGATAGTCAAGCATACCTACAATTTTAAACAGAAATACCCCTTTCAACTCCTATTTTCTGTGCTCTTGCCAGCAGATCTTTGGCGCAAACAGTGGTACATGAGTAATGTTCTCTTCCCTCTTTTCCTTCTTCCAAGTGTCTTGCTTTGCAGAACCCTTTACCTTGTGGCCGTACCAGTGGAGCTAATTGGTCAGTCCCAGAAGAGGGGCTGCGACATTGCACCATTTACTTGCTGGCTGTGTTGGTTTGGGGCTTATTTTGCAAGGGGAACAATATAATACAGGACACATACTTCATATGATTA